>NC_051048.1:397500-480000 GCF_904848185.1 Acanthopagrus latus | reverse complement strand
TCTCTCTCTCTCTGCCTCTCCAGAAATTCAGTGTTGTCGAGCAGGAGAAGATCGACAAGTTCATGTTGGATTTGGATGGCACTGAGAACAAATGTAAGGACCCGTCTGTCTCTGACCCGTCTGTCTCTCTCTGACCCGTCTGTCTGTCTCTGACCCGTCTGTCTGTTTCTGACCCGTCTGTCTGTTTCTGACCCATCTGTCTGTCTCTGACCCGTCTGTCTACAGCTAAGTTTGGCGCTAACGCCATCCTGGGCGTGTCGCTGGCTGTCTGTAAGGCCGGAGCAGCAGAGAAGGGAGTTCCTCTCTACCGCCACATCGCTGACCTCGCCGGACACAAGGAAGTCATACTCCCTGTTCCTGTGAGTGGGAGTGGGAGGGGCTTCTTACTCAGTGGGAGGGGCCTAGGCTCTGATTGCCTCCAAAGACATGTGGGAACAAGAGGAAATGGTTACCTTATTGTACAGCTTGTCTGCTGCAATCCAACTCTCCCTGAGATCCCAAACTGATGAGAGAAGATGTTGTTTACAACCTGGTGTAACTTTACCTTCATCATCAGTGTCTTCTTCTTCTCTGCAGGCCTTTAACGTCATCAATGGTGGCAGCCATGCTGGAAACAAGCTGGCCATGCAGGAGTTCATGATTCTTCCTGTCGGAGCCGCCAACTTCCACGAGGCCATGAGGATTGGAGCTGAGGTACTGAGACACCTTCAGTGCTTGTGTTGTGTTGTGTTGAATATTTGTTTGTTTAACACCATCTGATTGCATCACCACGTGTTCAGGTCTACCACAACCTGAAGAACGTGATCAAGGCCAAGTACGGGAAGGACGCCACCAACGTGGGAGATGAGGGAGGCTTCGCCCCCAACATCCTGGAGAACAACGAGGGTGAGACACCTGTCTGTCTGCAACCATGAGAATGATTCAGGGTGATTCATGTGTTTGAGTCCATACATGTGTTGATTAAAAGGCTCCTCTGACAGCTTCGGTGCATCAGGTATCAGAGAAACATTGTGTTTGCTCCTCGTGCAGCTCTGGAGCTGCTGAAGTCGGCCATCGAGAAGGCCGGTTACCCCGACAAGATCATCATCGGGATGGATGTTGCCGCCTCTGAGTTCTTCCGCAATGGAAAGTACGACCTGGACTTCAAGTCCCCCGATGACCCGTCCAGACACATCAGTGGAGAGCAGCTGGGAGACCTGTACCGCAGCTTCATCAAGAGCCACCCCGGTAACAACAAGGACACACACTGACACACACTAATGCCAAGTACCACAACATGATCCCAGAACAGAACGTGTTGAGGGAAACCCAGAGACTGTATCTACTCTGACTGGAGTCTTATTGACCTCCACCTGTCTGTCCTCAGTCCAGTCCATCGAGGATCCATTCGACCAGGACGACTGGGAGAACTGGGCCAAATTCACCGCCTCCACAGACATCCAGGTGAGACACGGGCAGGCAGCGGTGGGACGAGTAATCCCACCGTGTAGAAGTAAACTGTTACAATAACAGATGCATATGTTGATGTGATGCTACAGCACACTCTGGAGACGGACGTGTCACACCTGCTGAAGGTCACCAGACCACTGCAAGACTCACCTGTGAGTGATTTTCTTTGAACCAATCAGATCGTAGGAGACGACCTGACAGTGACCAATCCCAAGAGGATCCAGCAGGCGGTCGACAAGAAGGCCTGCAACTGTCTGCTGCTCAAAGTGAACCAGATTGGCTCAGTGACCGAGTCCATCCAGGCGTAAGACACCTGTCTGTCTCTCTGCCTGTCTGCACACCTGTCTGTCTCTCTGCCTGTCTGCACACCTGACTGTCTGTCTTACCCATTGATTGATGATTTCTCTCTCTCCCTCCCACCTGCCAGGTGTAAGCTGGCTCAGAGCAGTGGTTGGGGTGTGATGGTCAGCCATCGCTCCGGAGAGACTGAAGACACCTTCATCTCTGACCTGGTGGTCGGACTGTGTACCGGACAGGTAGAGACACACACACGCACGCACACATGCACACGTACACGCACGCATGCACACGCACACACACACGCACACACACACACACACACACAGGTAAAGGACAGACATGCAGTCAGGTCCACAGACGGGCAGAGAGACAGGTCAGAACATGGATGAAAACAACTGTATAACAACCTGTGTCTCTCTTCACCTCTCTCTCTCTCTCATCACCTGTCTCTCTCTCTCTCTCTCTCATCACCTGTCTCTCTCATCACCTGTCTCTCTCTCTCTCTCTCATCACCTGTCTCTCTCTCATCACCTGTCTCTCTCTCATCACCTGTCTCTCTCATCACCTGTCTCTCTCTCATCACCTGTCTCTCTCATCACCTGTCTCTTTCATCACCTGTCTCTCTCTCTCATCACCTGTCTCTCTCATCACCTGTCTCTCTCTCTCTCTCTCATCACCTGTCTCTCTCATCACCTGTCTCTCTCTCTCTCTCTCTCTCATCACCTGTCTCTCTCATCACCTGTCTCTCTCTCTCTCTCTCTCTCATCACCTGTCTCTCTCTCTTCACCTGTCTCTCTCTCTCATCACCTGCCTCTCTCATCACCTGTCTCTCTCTCTCTCTCATCACCTGTCTCTCTCTCTTCACCTGTCTCTCTCTCTCATCACCTGCCTCTCTCTCTTCACCTGTCTGTCTCTCTCTCAGATTAAGACCGGTGCCCCCTGCAGGTCGGAGCGTCTGGCCAAATACAACCAGCTGATGAGGTGAGAACTTCCTGTACACATTCTCTTCACAAAGTAAAAGCATGGTTGTTCAGTTTCCAAAGTAAAAGCAGTTGTCGAGTCATGGAGTGGGAACAGAAGAGCAGACAGGTGATCTGACCTCTGACCTCTGCCCTGCAGGATCGAGGAGGAGCTCGGAGACAAGGCCAAGTTCGCCGGCAAAGACTTCCGCCACCCAAAGATCAACTGAAGCTCTGTCTGTCGCCATGACAACTGACTGATGACCCCTCCCCCGTACAGCTGGGGGTGAGAGGTCAGAGGTCACGGCGGGGTCGACCCCGCCTTCCTAGCTATAATTCCATTAATGATGTTTTCTATATAAAACACAATTAAAAACTAAAGAACAAAACGATCAACACGTCTGTCTGTTTACTGTCTGCTGCTCTAAGTGCTTTTTATTTACATCCTTTATTAATGAGACATTAATGTGCACAGAGAGAGGAGCAGGAGGTGCGCAGTGCATCATGGGAAGTCCCTGCCATGTAAGCCTGTAGGAGCGTCCTGAGAACAGCTGCAGTACCATCAGTGTCCAGCAGAGCTCAGTGTGAACATACAGTTAGTCTGAGTCTGTTTCTCTGTGAGGAAGGTCAGCTGAAATATTTAATCTTGTCTGGATACTTTTTGGGTAAATTGTTGTGAAACTATTGAAGCTGAGTGTTAACAGGCAGTTTCTCCCATGTCAGCTGAGACCAGTGTTGGGGAAACTACATGTAGTTCTGCCTGGCAGTAGTTTGAACAAACGACATTTCTACCCCTGGAGAAAAAAGTAGCTTTAGCAACTACTTATACTCATTATACTCATTTAACTCAGTGTTAAGTAAATCAGCATGTGGTGTATGTGAAACAAAATATAATAGCCTACAAAAAAATCACATGCCAGCAGAAACATGCCTCTTAACTTCAGAGGAAAACCTCGCAAAAACACAAAATTGTTGTTTTGAGCTTGCAGGGCTCACATGTGAACACGTAGGTTGTGTGTGTAGAGGCCAGGTGTGTCAAGAGAACAGTGAGAATCAGACTGTTTCAGAAAGTGTACACTGACAGTATTGCTGTCTTTAAAATAATGCAATAATAGATGGTTGCATTCATTACAGTCACTCTGTAAAAGTAGTAGGTTTAATGACAGCAAGAACACATAACAACAGTATACAGTACAGTACACAAATGTGAAGAATGGCTGTGATGTCCACACCAGTGAAAGGCACATCCCTGGAACATCCCTGGAACATCCTGGAACATCCCTGGAACAACCTGGAACATCCCTGGAACAACCTGGAACCTCCTGGAATCTTCTGGAACAGGCAGTGAACCTGAATGATCACGAACTTGAACAACTCAAAGCAGGAAGGGCATCCTGAGAGACTCCAATCCACTAATTTAACACAGTTTGACTTATTTATCATAAATCTCACCTTACAAAAGTAGTTTCTTCATTAATTCAGTCTTCTCTTCTTCTGCGGACGTCCTCCGCCCGCCCACATGAAACGTCCCTCTTCATTCTGCGAACAGTTCGGCTACTTCTTACATCTGCTGGCTGCTGACCAGCGGGTGTTTTAATGATGTCCGGCCAGGCAACATGGGGGAGGTGCATGGTGAGATTCAGGGATTCAACCATGGCACCTTGATTTGTGATGGACTGAATGACAGGAGCTTCTTGCTGATTTAGCTCAGTATTCCCACAACCTTCCCTCTGCAGCATCAGTCTTCTGGTCAGTGCTGCAGAACTCTCCTTGATCGTTCCATGTGTATTCAGCCTCCATCGCCTCTTGCTTCTGTTTTAAGACTGCGATCTCTGTCCAGGACTCTGTCAGGTGATTCCTCTGTAACCTCCTTCATTTCGTTCAGTTGACATGGCTTGTGTCCAAACGCTTTTGGATCTGAGTGACAGCCGGCATCCCCGTTTCCCTCGGCACGGGGTTGGGAACGTCATCTTTCTGTGACCTCGACTCCACATCCAGTAGTCGACAGAAGCTGCCACTGGAGAAAAAAACCTTAATATGTGCCCGTTTAGGAGCTAGAACAGGGGCTGAGAAGTCAGGGTGTGTTGGTCCCCCCCTCCTAGAGCCATCCTGGGCCTTTAGGTGGCGCTTGTTCACCAAAAACAGAAGTAGAGACGGAGCATGAACATGAAGCTTGTGTGCTGTATACAAACAGACAGCAGATGGAGAACCGAACACAACAGGAAGAAGTTGTCCATTATCCTCTTCTGCCCAGCGGAGTGGCAGAGCAGCAGAATATTTGCCCTAGTGACCTGATAGACTCAATATCTAATGCAGCACCAACACAAGCATGTAGTCCGCCATTGTTGTCATGGGGTTCAGAGGTCAAGGGGCGGGGCGATGACATCATCCACACGAGGATGCAAGGGCGGCGTTTATGGATTATTCCACCCTGAGACCAGGTTTCAAAATAGTGCGTTTACAGGATCCGTGTGGACGAGCTGTACTCAAACCTTCCTGCCACAAAGAGTCCTCTAGCACTGTCTGTAACATCTCAGTCATCCTGTGCACCCACAGCTGACATAGTGCCAGAGAGGAACATCATCAACCACACTGTGTGTCTGCCATTGTTCCAGCAGAGCCTGTAGGAGGGTCAGGTAGTTGGTTCCTCCTGTTCTCAGTGACTCACAGGGACAAATCTTCACTGAGCTTATAAAACTCACAGTCACACTGATCCTTCCATGCTGTGTATGACTGGATCTCATTACACAGACACTAACTCTGGGAAACTTCCTCCGCCAGGTGGTTTGTTTGGCACATTCGCTCTGAGGAACGCACCCTGGTAGCACACAGGCTGCAGACTAGTCACTTAATGACACCACAAAGCTTATTGTTTATAGTTATTTAATATATATTTTTGCTTGTAAGTCCATTTTATTGTAGTGTTTGAAACTGAGCGAATGACTCATGAGACCGTACTCACTTGTTGGATGAACCCGTCCAAGTTGATCCCTCTCGGTCCTGCTCATTTCTCTGTCAGTTCATCTGGAGCGACAGACAAGCTGGGCTTCACTTATCTTTGCTGTGTGTCCCTGATGAAGGAGGAGAACTTCAGAACCTTCACTGGTGTTACTGGGCAGCCCGGCTCTGTGCTGCCTCCTGCTGGTTCGTATAAGAACACCGTCAGTCTAACACCTCCTCTGCCTCTGCACTCACATCTGCACCAGTCAGACCAACACAACCAAAAGGGATAGTTCGTGTTTTTTGAAGTGGGGTCATATAAAGTCCATATCTATAGTCGATCTGTTTCCTACAGTAATCACTGATCAGCGCAGCCTCAGTGTGGAGCAGCAGAGAGTCACTCAGCTTTGTACTGCAGTGAACAGAGTCCAGAGAAAAAGAGAAATAAAAAACCTAAAACAAGGCTCACCTTAAAAAATCTATAACAGTTCAAGCGTATGTTGTAAAGTGAAAATTCACACCGCTCTACATCGCCGTCAGACCGGCCTTTCTTTTGGCACTACATTTAGTCAGCCACAGAACTTCTGTATCCCTCCACAGCTGCACTAATGCGGAGGGATACAGTGAGTTAAGTTTCATTTGAATCTAAAGTAAACCTGTCGTCCAGCAGCTCGGCCTCGCTCTGTAGTCCACCGCTCACAGATCAGCTGTTGCCCAGTTGTACTAATGCGTAGGGATACAGAGGTTCTACAGCTGAGAAAATGTAGTGCCAAAAGAAAGGCCGGTCTGACGGCGAAGACAGTACAGGTGTAAAGATCACAGACTTATTAACAGTACAGAAACATGACATCAGATCAATAATTTCTTTAACAGATCAATAGTTTCATATCTAAGACACAGAAGTCTTCTCTCACCTGTGAACACAACACACACACAACACACAGTTCAAATCAATAAGGGCTTGATGAGAACACATGAGATCCAGGTATCCAGATGTGTGTTCAAGGTTCTCCTCTACATCTCCGGTGGAACAGCCCGTGTATCCAGAGGTTCTGGTTGGAGCTTCAGGACGTTCTTCATCATGTCACCTTTGTGAAATCCTTCATGTCACGTTTGATTTGACGTCTGTTTCCTTTTCGTAAAGTGCTGATATAAACCTGAGACGTGAAGAAGATGATGGTCAGAAACCTGCACAGGTGGACGCCTCGCTGCAGCTACCTGCTGCTACCTGCTGCTACCTGCTGCTGCCTGCTGCCACCTGCAGCTCACCTGCAGCTACCTGCAGCTCACCTGCTGCCACCTGCTGCCGCCTGCTGCTACCTGCTGCCACCTGCAGCTCACCTGCTGCCACCTGCTGCTGCCTGCAGCTACCTGCAGCTACCTGCTGCTGCCTGCAGCTCACCTGCAGCTTTACCGTCCATCTACTGCTGACACACCTGTATTTACAGGTATATGGACCCTTGGAAACCCGGTTTGAGACCCGACAGGACCTCCTCTTGTTAGATCTGGAAACAGAGAGGAGACATGATCAGAACCAGAACCAGAGGTGGACCGCACACACTCCCTCATCTCTACATGAGTCCCATAATAATAACCAGTTATAACGCAGCTAACACTGTTAATGCGAACAGCGAAGCAGCGCTGTTGTTCCGCCGTCTGAGGACTCTGACTGTCACTAAACTACCGCTGAACACGGAGCCAGTTTCCACCTGTCGCTCTCACTACAGCTGTTCTAATGTCAACAAACACACGTGGCGAATCATTTAACAAATTCATGCACATTACCAAACCCAGATTTATGTGTCTGTTCTGCTGCTTTATAGCGGATGTTTGTGGGCTGCCGCGGTCTTCTCCGTCCGTCCCCCGGCTGACAGTACTGTTGTGTAGGAACAGTGACGTGTCACCGTGAGTATCATGCAACATGTCAGGGATAATGACCGACGAGGTTTCCATAAACAGAAGTTAATGGACGATGTGCAGCCTTTAGTCAGCCGTGACTAGCAGAGACAACCATGTTGCTGCTAATCAGTGTGCTTGCAGCAGCAGGGTGTTATAATTCATTACTCGTGTTGTTGTTGTTGTGAATGTACGGCAGGCTGTAGCAAACGATATATAGCGCAATTCACAACGTGTCAAGAGCAACAGGCTCTCCAGGCAGCACAGCACAAGGGAGAAGTGGGTGTGATGCAGAAGACGTAGCTGGAGCTGCAGGTCAAACCAACCAATAGAAACTCTGTTCTCATCCACCAGCGTAGGCCCCGCCCACCAAGTGCAGCTGAACTCACAAGCAAAGAGGACTGATTTATAAACAAGATGGTCATAAGTTTTTACTTACAAACATCAGTTTTGATTGAAGTTGAAGAAATATGTTCTCATATTTTATTTTCAATTGCAACCTATTCTGTTTCAATCTAAAAAAAAAACAAAAAAACATGATTGCCACTTTCTCTTTTTTGCTCTCAAATCTCTTTTTTGGTTTCAAATCAATTTTATTTGATTGAATATTAAAGGAACAACATTCTCCCCATACTGTGCTCTCCACTGGATAACTGCTCCACTCACAGCATGAAACATAATTCATCATTTGTGTGGAATAAATCAAAATTTCTGAAAATAACAGAAGCAAAGAAAATGAAGAACAGAGAGACACAAAAAAATCATATACACCAGACCACGCCCACTGAGTCAATTATTACTATTATTATTATTATTATTATTATTATTATTATTATTATTATTATCATTATTATTATCACTGAGTGATGCAGGTCCCGATGCGTTTGTGTTTGGAGTCGATGATTTTAGATGAAATCTGATCCTGTTTGATGATCAAGAGTCTCCAGTTAATCCACCTGAGGAGCGCTTGTTTTATCCACCCTGAGGCAGACAGGCAGTCCAAACCTGTGTGTGTGTGTGTGTGTGTGTGTGTGTGTGTGTGTGTGTGTCTGTGTGTGTGTGTGTGTGTGTCTGTGTGTGTGTGTGTCTGTGTGTGTGTGTGTGTGTTTTAGACCGAGCTCTCAGCAGTCTCGGTCAACAGTTTAAAATAATATTAGCCTAACTAACCACACACACACACACACACACACACACACACACACACACACACACACACACACACACATACACACTCAAATCATTTCATGGACGATTAAAGTTAATGTAGAGAGTGAGAACAGCTGTAGAGAAGAGAAAAGGATTTAAAGGAACAACTTCATAAAGTTTGTGTTTTAAACACACGACTGAGTTGAAGTTGTCAACCACAAACACACACACACACACACACACACACACAGCTCTGTGTCAGCTGGCTTCAGCTCTGCTAGCTGCTGTTTCAGTTGTGTCTTTTAGTTACAAACTATAATTACGTTAATGAAGCTAATGCTAACATGTTGGTGGTAACGTCAGGATCAGACTAAATCCTGGATGTTTGAGAGGGACGGGTCTACTTCTCCACACGCTGTGGATCTGGTTTCTCTCTCTCGCTTCATTCCTTCACTAACTCGTCCCAGATGTGGGACATGTAAACATGCTGCAGCAGCCATCTTACATCTGTCTGTCTGTCTGTCTGTCTGTCTGTCTGCCTGTCTGTCTGTCTGCCTGTCTGTCTGTCTGCCTGCCTGTCTGTCTGTCTGCCTGTCTGTCTGTCTGTCTGTCTGCCTGTCTGCCTGTCTGTCTGTCTGTCTGTCTGTCTGTCTGTCTGTCTGTCTGTCTGTCTGCCTGTCTGTCTGTCTGCCTGTCTGTCTGTCTGTCTGTCTGTCTGCCTGTCTGTCTGTCTGCCTGTCTGCCTGTCTGTCTGTCTGTCTGTCTGTCTGTCTGCCTGTCTGTCTGTCTGTCTGTCTGCCTGTCTGTCTGTCTGTCTGTCTGTCTGCCTGTCTGCCTGTCTGTCTGTCTGTCTGTCTGTCTGCCTGTCTGTCTGTCTGTCTGTCTGCCTGTCTGCCTGTCTGCCTGTCTGTCTGTCTGTCTGTCTGCCTGTCTGTCTGTCTGTCTGTCTGTCTGCCTGTCTGTCTGTCTGCCTGTCTGTCTGCCTGTCTGACTGTCTGTCTGTCTGTCTGTCTGTCTGTCTGTCTGTCTGTCTGCCTGTCTGTCTGTCTGTCTGTCTGTCTGCCTGTCTGTCTGTCTGTCTGTCTGTCTGCCTGTCTGTGGTATCTGTGTTGTGATGTCGGTGTGGTGGACTGAACACAGACTCTGTGTTGGGGAGGTGAAGGGTTCAGGACCAGCAGGGACCATCATCTGTTGGCTGAGAGGGTTAAGCTTCATCAGTTTATTCCATCTCTTTGAGCTCACAACACAACTTTGTTAAATGTATGTTAGTTGTCTGTGAGTAACAGTGTGTTCTCCTGTTGGTCCTGTGGTCTAATCACAGCACCTGGAACCACAAGGTCACCTGTTCAAATCCAGGAGCCAGAATGTTTCATACCAAGTCAGTTTGTTTAGCTGAGCTCCATCAGCTCCCACATGTAAATGATTTCCATGTGGAAGTCAGCAGCACAATCTGAAGTTTGGAGTTGTTTTCTGTCCATTTTTATGGGGTCTTTTCTTCAGAGTCCTCCTTCAGTCTGATCCTTGTTGTTTCTCTGGTTGTTTGTTTTTCTCAGCGCTGAAGATGGTCCAGTGGTTTCAGACGCCGCCCCGTGGACTTGGAGACGTGGGATCAAACCTCAGCTCAGACATCTAAAGGTAGGCCGCCTCACAGTGTGTGTGTTGTGTGTGTGTGTGTTCAAAACAAAAACCCGAAAAACTTCAAATCCGTCATTTCAAACGTCGTCGTCCGTTGCGTTCGCTTGTGGAATTTGCGCCTTCGACCGATTTCGACAGAGTGGATCCTGGAGGAAACAGAGAGCAGGTGAGTCCGGTGGAGTTAGCTGGCTTGATAAAAGCCAGCTAGCAAGACTGGTTTCCATTGTTTTCTTGGTCTTGTTTTCAGTTTTCCATCACTCTCTATACAGTTTGATTTCTCTGAACCAGCACTTGGTTAGCTTTCATAGAATAAGTGTCATATGTCGGTAACCAGCAGCAGGCCACTCCTCATAAGTCTTGCCAACATTGATTTTGTTGCACTACTTTGCTTGACGTGAAACATGACTTTTCTGACGTTCATCATCAGTCGCTGTCAGTAATGGCTGTGTTGGTTTAGTGGTCTAAACGCAGACTATGTAATGGGGAGGTCATAGGTTCAAGACCAGGAGTGCCCCATTGTTGAGCTGGTTAAAGTATTAAGTTTCATAAATGTGTTCCATCTCTTTGACCTCAAAACTCAACTTTGTTAATTGTAGGCTAGTTGTTTGTCAGTTACAGTGTGTTCTCATGTTGGTGTAGTTGCCTGTTTGTCTCAACACTGAAGATGGTCCAGTGGTTTAAGATGCTGCCCTGTAGACTTGGAGATGTGGAATCGAACCTCAGCTCAGACAACTCACAGTGTGTTTGTGTGTCTGTTCAACACAAAAACCTGAAAAGTTTAAACATGTCGGCTTGTGGAATTTTTGCTTTCGACAGAGTGGATCCTGGAGGAAATAGAGAGCAGTTAAGTCCAGTCTTGCTAGCTGGCTTGATGAAAGCCAGCTAGCAAGACTGGTTTCCATTGTTTTGTTCTAACGCCGGTCCAGAGATCGGCATTCAGCGCCGAGCCGCTCGTGGAGTTCCATCAGCCACTTCTCCTCACATTATTGTCCCGGCTGCATACTACAGGTTTTTATTCCAGGGGAAAGAAGAAACTGAGCCACAACACAGACTGAATGTCTCCACGCTGAAAGGCATCATGGGAAACGTAGGAAGCCACTGTATGTGACAGCAGCAGGGTCAGGGCACAGTGAACGACATCACTTCCTCTCTGAACCACTGCTGGAATGTGGCGGCAGGTCTGATGGGCCAATCAGAGGCGAGAGTTCACCAAGAGAGACGCACAGACAGGAAGTCAGGGAGGGAGGAGCGCACAGGAAGAGGAAGAGGAGCCTCCTGCTGCTGCAGGGAGGGGTCAGAGGTCACCGCGGGGCATCAGCCGTCACCATGGAGACAACACCCAGAGAGAGGAAACCACTTCCACACACACACAACCCACAATCCTCTGGGGCCTCGTCCATCTCTCAGACCACGAGGAGATCAAACAGACGGAAACAGACAGAAGATCAGAAACGTCAAAACTTCTCAACCATCGAAAAGATTCAACACAGGAAGTGATGAACTCGTCTGATCATGACTGTGACGTCACACACACACAATTAAAGTCAGCTTGTGTGTGTGTGTGTTTACTCTGCAGTGTTAGAACTTACAGCAGTTTGTCAGAATAAGCAGAGTTTGTATCTCACCTCCTGTCTGTCTGTCTGTCTGATGGAGGAGGCGTGTCCACTCTTTGAGTCACTGATATAACCCCGCCCCCTCACATGAGCTAATGATTCATGTTGGGGGAGGAGTCAGACTGAGACTGACAGCTGAAGGAGCCTTCATGTAAATGATCAATACACACACACACACACACACACAGATGAGCCGTGACCTTTGACCTGCTCTCCTCTTAAACTGAACTGAACTGAACTGAAGGGTTCAACTCTCTGCCTCAGTGCCCTGCAGCAAGGCAGCGACCCTCAGCTTCACTCCACACAGCAGGAGGAGTCCAGCACACACACAGACGTGTTATTATTTACATTAACAGAACAAACTGTAAGTCCAGTTTATCAGAACCAGCAACCTGATGTCCATCATCAGGATTCAGTCACCTTTGTCCTTCAAAATAAGAGAATAACTTTCCTCTCAGTGTTTAAAATCTCAACAGCAGATGAAGAAGAGACATTGTGTCTGAACCACTGAACCAGTAACACAGCAGCACCAGACTCCCTTAACAAATGTGTCAGTTTAGTGAGTTGTTGAGTTGGAGACACTTTATAAACTCTGTGAAACTCTGTCTCTGACTCATTCTGCATTATTTGGACCTTCTTGTTCATTCAGCAAATGTTCTACATGAACTTCTTTCTGTCTTTGAGTAGAAACATGGAGTCTGTTTGTCTCAGTGATGGACGAGCAGGAAGTGACATCACATCACAGGTTAAAACTGTAGAACTGAATAATTACACGTCAGAACATTTGAAACAGGAAGATCAGACACACACACACACACACACACACACACACACAAACAGACACGGCCTGCAGTGTGTGAGTCACTCCTCATTAAGTTACAATTTTCAAAAGACTCAAAAACAAGATCATGTTACTGTGTGTGTGTGTGTGTGTGTGTGTGTGTGTGTGTGTGTGTGTGTGTGTGTGTGTGTGTGTGTCAAAGTGAGGTCATCAGCAGGTTGGGGGGAGGATGTGAGGTGTCAGCCCGTCAGCCTATCAGCTGACTGATCACCTGTTGATTGACAGGTACGAGCATTACCATGGCGACAGGCCGTCTGTCTGTCTCCTCCTTCACAACACACATCTGTGTGTGTGTGTGTCCTTGAAACAGATCAAGAGGTGCTTGAGAAGTTCCTGAGCTTCCTTGAGAAGGATGTTCGGTCTCCAGGGGTTAGGGTTAGGGTTCTGAGGAGCTGTCGGGGGTCAGGGAACAAAACAAAGACTAGTCAGGACCGCAACAGAACGTGAAGATGTTCTACAGTTGTTCTAGAACCATGTCCAGAGGTTTTAGGAGCTGATTGGTGAGATTCCAGGACTTTCCAGACTTGTTGGTGATGCACGAGTTTCCCTGATTCTTCAGAACGGTTCTAAAAATCATTGGAAGGTTCCAGAAGTGTCTGTATGAGTTGTAGGTACCAGGTGAGTCCTGTTCTGTCGGGTCAGATTGGTGAGGATGATCCAGCTCACTGATGAAGTGGAAGGAGCTTCACAGGTTCTAAAAGTTGGTGGGGTCCATGAGTTCAAGTACTGGAACCCACTGGTAAGGTTCTGGACTTTTACAGTTTGTGGTGATATTCTGGGTCATTGTCAGGGTGCATTGTTCTCATGTGTCTGAACCATCTGATACCTCTGAACACAAAGGTTCTAAAACTGACTGGTGATAATCCAGGAGTTTCCAAGGTTCTGACGCAGGTTCTAGGTTCATGTCACCTGATCGCTGGCAGTAGTTAGTGAAGGTGTCATTAGTTTTGAAAGTTCCTCAGGTGTTTCTGCATGTTGTTGTTGAGGCTGCAGATAGTTTGGAGGTTCTGAAACAGGTTCTAGAGGTAACAAAGAGGTTCCAAAAGTTCTGTGAGACTTCAGGAGATTTCAAGGGTTATTGGTGAGTTTCCAGGACTCTTAAGGAGGTTCCCAGGGGGTCTGAGGGAGGTTCCAGGTTCTCTCTGGTATGTTGGAGGTCAGGAGGGTTTTCAAAGACTGGAAAATTTTCAACTGGAAAAATCCCATCCATGACTGTTCAACACACACACATGCCATGCACACACACACACACACACACACACATACACGCACACACACGCACGCACACACACACGTATTGAGGCACTTCAGACCTGTCAGTACTGATTGACCTGGGGAGAGAGACACAGAGCAGGAGGGCGGCCAAAATATCTCTCTCCCTCACACACACACGCACGCACGCACACACACACACACGCACGCACAGACACACACACACACACACACACACACTCTTCAGCTCTCACAGATGAAACACAAACCTTCTGTTTCTTCAATTCTCTGCCAACAATGTGCTCATTAAAGTGAAATAACATGTTGAAATGTTCCTTCCTATACATCACACACACACACACACACACCACACACACACACGTGGGCACACACACACACACACCCCACACACACACACAGTATGTACACTGTTGGACATCAGAGCTGGAGTCAGCAGCTGTTTTCTATCAAATTAAAAGTCGCTCTCGTCGTCTGGAAGTGATTTCTGTCAGTGGGGCTGTGAGACGACGAGCTGAGGAGGAGGCGGCCATGTTTAACATGTGGTCACATGACCGGCGGCCACTGAACCCAGCAACAACTCAGATACTTTACTGGAGCACAAGAACTTAAAAACACTGCGGTGCCAGCAAGAGTTCTGTAGATCTGTTCTCATGAAGACGAGTCCGAGCTGCAGTCACCAGAACATCTGCCTGTTTGTACAGACTCAGGTCTCAGTCACGATGCTCCGGCTCTCTGTGTCAATCACACCGCGGTTCTTCTTCCTGCCGGCGCTGCTCGGTTCTGTGTGAGCAAACAGCAGCCAAGACTCACAGATTTCTCTTCTCACTGCCGACACAAACGTTTGGTCACATTTGTCGGTTCAGGCTGTTTTATTTTTGATTCCAACATTTTGTCATATGAAGTTTTTCTTGTTGGTCTTTTTGGTGCTGAATGTTTGTTTCAGTGTCTCGGTTTCATTCTCACGATCTGTTTGAACTGTTTGTCTTCTCAGGCGTGTTATCAGATGTTTGACTGCAACATAACAAAACAAAAAATAAAACTAGCCAGAAATAAAACTCACATGTCAAAAATCTGGAATCAAATACAATTTCCCCTGAAATCAAAACTGAACTGAAAAAGGAAAAATTAATCTCAGAGCAGCAGAGTTTTAGTTTTGATACAAACATTTAATAATCTTATTTATCTTCTGTCCAAAATGTCTTCCAGCGTCAACAGAACTTCTTCCGTCCGCTCGGTCTGCAGACACACATGAAAGAACCGCTGACAACAAGACGTCTCATTGGGCAGGACGGCTCGTCTTTATTGTGATTGGCTGACAGCGGACCTTCTAAATATCAATAACAACATTTTCACTGATTAACTCAGCTGCTGTGTTTCTGATGAACTGTCGGTCACATGACATCACGGCAGCAGCCTTCAGTGTGAATACCACTCCCATCATGCAACAGTCCACAGACGCAGCGCTGTGATCAGCTTGTTGGTGCGTTCAGGCGTCAGTTTACATGATTCAGTCACACGAGCAGGATGTTTTATTTTGTAGAGCTGCAGATCAAACTGATTCTGGTTCAGCTGATTCACAGACGATTGATGGAATATTTGGTGTTTAAAGTTCTACATGTTGTCGTTTGTCAGATTCAGCCATAAAGAACCTGCAGGCCTCATTACCTGAGTCACAGCTGAGTCCAGTGATTCAAACACGTTCTGGTGTTCGTGCTGATGAGTCAGAACTTTAGACCCGATTGTTCCCGAGCTGAACCCAGAACAGCTGTTAACAGCTGTGCAGGTTTTTATGACGACTTACAAAGAAACAGGCTGCAGCAGAGGATCTCTCACAGGGACACAGTTCGTCTCCTGATGTCCACAACACCTGACGGGACATGTCTCTGATCCACAGGACAAATACAGACTGTAATGAAGACAAACAGGATCAAAACAGGATCCATATACCTGAAAGTCTTTGGGCTGGAGCTGATCACTGAACAGTGACTGACTCCAGATGTGATCTTTGGTCCTGAACACTCTCACTGTCACTCAGCTCGTCCCCGAGAGTTTGAAATATAAGACAAATCTTTTCTTTACAAAATAAAAATGACAGATTGTTTTCTGTCATGTCAGTTTAGTATAAAAACATTGATACTCTGCTTCAGAACATGATCATAATCAAATATCAGATATAAAAAGTGCTAAAATACAAAACAGTTGTACAAGTGTGTCTTTGCAGCCAGAACACAGCAGCAAAGTGTTCTGTGTTGTTGGTCTGAGAGAATAAAAATAAGAATCTGTCGTTCGGTTCTTCTCACTGTAAAACACTTGAACCGACAAGAATAGATTCAACTGGACTGCAGATTCTCACACAGCACTTTTTGAACCAATCGTTAAAAGTCTACAGTAATTAGTGTTTGATATTAAAATGACTGGATCACTTTGCAGACAGAACCAGTTGGAGATGCGTCTGACGACACCGGCTCACAGAACACAGTCCAGTCCGTTCACTGCTGCAACACAGTTGTAGTTCTGACTGTTCTTCAGAATATCTCCTGGTATTCAACATATGAATCTCCTGAAGGATCCCAGTCGTCTGGATCAAACCTGGAGGATGTTCCACTACAGATTTCCACAAAATCTTGGAATCTCAGGTTTTCCCCAAGATTTTGTCAAAAAAACACTGCCATTGTTTTCAGAGGTAATCCCAGAAAATTCCTCACAGATTATGAAGAGAATGAAACTGGACCTTGACCAGAACACGTCGACCCGTGGCAGGATAAATCCCCACACAGCGTCCTGATGTTCCTCAGGCAGATGCTCCCAAACTGCTGGAGAACACCGACCGCTCTGTTTCCAGCTCCTGCTAATGATTCCAACATTCTTTAAATTGTCCTCAAGAACTCCTCACAAAATCCCAGAATAATCCTGCTGGTGTGTAAACAGAAATCCAAGGCGCTGACATGCCGCTCGGACACATCGGCTCACAGCGACGCTCCCTGTTCCTGACCAGAGATCCTGACCTGGACTCTCGGCAGCCGTAGCAGCAGCTGATCCTGTGAAGGTTTGTTGTGACACGTGTGAAGTGTGACAGAACACACCTGAAGCATCCACCCTGTTCTGATGGCCAACAGAATCCAGGGAGAGAGTCCGGTCCTCAACCTGCTCCAGTTTTTGAAGCTTTTAGATCCACTGAGTGCTTGACGATCTCGATCTGGAACACCAGATCAGAACGACCCAGCACCAGTCTGGTGTCACTGTGTGATGGACAGGGCCAAGAACCAACCCCAGCTGTGCTTCCATGCAGTGAGAGGAGCTTATTGGCAATAGAATGGGCCAAAGAGCAGAACCAGCACCGCAGGGTCCAAAAGAATCTGTGGAAGTAAAGAAGAAAAGCGTCCTCGTACATCCTCACTGTGCTCGATGCTGATTGGCCGGTGAGTGAGTCCAGGGTTTGGAGGGGAATAAAAAACGACCTGGTCAATCAGGAGGAGCTTCGGTTCTTCTGAGCATTGGACCAACCAGGTGCTCAGTTAACCTCGGCTCTGATTGGTCAGATTAACAAGGTGGGCGGAGTTCTGTTGCACCTGAGTCAAACGTGATGAAGATCACAGAGGACGTTCTGCAATAACTGCTGATGTCACAGTTCACCTGATGCTTCTGATTGGTCCGACCATCAGGAGGCGTGGTCTCACCACTGCCCTCTGATTGGTCAAAATGGCAGGTTTGTAGCATTCTGTGGTCAGTAAAAAGAGGGAGGCGGGCTCAGTGTCATCCTGAGACAGTCCCACAGAGCAGGGCTGTGATTGGTCAGTAGAGGAGGGTGGGCGGGGCTTTGTGTATCCTGAGCGTCTGGATGGAGGAGAGGATTTTCTTTTGGTGTCCAGCGAGGGTGACGCCCACTCTGAGCAGGTCTCTGTGGAAGCAGAGCTGAGAGTGAATGAATGTGACTGTACAGGTGACAGAGTGAAGCTGACGTCTGTCAATTTGTTTCATGTGACTGATTACAAAATGACAACATTTCATAACTGCACATAACAAATACTGACAGATACTGTCTGTAAACGTGGAGGCTTCTTACTCAGTGTTGATCTGTGAGACCACGTCCAGGCTGGTGAAGCCGGCCTGCAGGAAGCTCTGCTCGTAGCGCTCCATCTTTATGGCTCGAAGCCACTCGGAGACGGATCCACAGGCCGAGAGAGGAGGAGGGACGCGCTGGTCCAGGAGAGGCTGGGACGGACTGAGACACAGACAGACGGGAGGAGGGAGACGCAGCATCAGCACTGTACAACATACATATAGTACAAAGTAAACCACTGCAGCCACAGTGATCATCAGGATTTCCTCATCACACTTCAGGATATTTCAGTGTGAACACCAGGTTTGTTTGAAATGAAAGCGGTTCTGAGAGAATGGAGGAAGGAATCCTCCACAGCAGGCGGCCCGAAGCTTTCTGTTGTCAACACCGTTTTCTTTCCAGGAGCCAGTGAAAGATTTTAGGATTAGATCTCGTGTTCCTTTCATTTTTTATTCCAGTTGCCTCTCAGGGCCTCCACAGCTCCCTCACAACATACACAACAGTATAATACAGTCTAGTTTTATTTGTATTCAGTCTGATAGAAAAACAGCTGGAGGCTTCTCTGAAATATTAACGTCTACATGAACTAAATGCTTTCTGGGTTTGTCACTAAAATCTGCCTGTGAAGAAATCAACATTTGTTCCTGACATCATATTTAATTATTACAAACGCTGCAGTGAAAGAACGAGAAGGTGATGTCACCGAGACAGACAGACAGACAGACAGACAGACAGACAGACAGTTAATCAGTCAGACAGTTAATCAGACAGACAGACAGACAGACAGACAGACAGTTAATCAGACAGACAGACAGACAGACAGACAGACAGACAGTTAATCAGACAGACAGACAGACAGACAGACAGACAGACAGTTAATCAGACAGACAGACAGACAGTCAGTTAATCAGACAGACAGACAGACAGTTAATCAGACAGTCAGACAGTTAATCAGACAGACAGGATATTGCTTCACTCTGAGCTTTAATCCAGGAATGTGAACCTGCTCATGTAAACATCTCTGTCTGTATAAACAGCTGTCAATCACACAGCTGGCTGCCAACCAAGCCCCGCCCACTGCACACACACTAACACACATTATGTGTCTTTGTCTCTCTGACCTTTGACCTCCAGCAGCTGCTGCATGAATCACATTCCACACCTGCCAATCACCTCTCTCTCTCTCTCTGTCTGTCTCTCTCTCTCTCTCTGTCTGTCTCTCTCTCTCTCTCTGTCTCTCTCTCTCTGTCTGTCTCTCTCTCTCTCTCTCTCTGTCTGTCTCTCTCTCTGTCTCTCTCTCTCTCTCTCTCTCTGTCTGTCTCTCTCTCTCTCTCTCTGTCTCTCTCTGTCTCTCTCTCTCTGTCTGTCTGTCTCTCTCTCTCTCTCTGTCTCTCTCTCTCTCTGTCTCTCTCTCTCTCTGTCTCTCTCTCTCTGTCTCTCAGTTTCAGTTTCAACAAGCTTTATTGGCATGACTGTAGTTCACGATATTGCCAAAGCAGACAGGATTCTAAATAATAATAATAATAATAATAATAATATGATGATGATGATAATATAATGATAATAATAATAACAACAACACTAATAACCAGTACATCAGTGTGCAGGTAAGAGCCCAGTCAGGATCAGCTGGTTCATGTGGATCAGATCATGTCAGGTGTTGTGCAGCTCGTCTCTTCTCCTGTGGCAGCGTTCACGTGTCTCTCTGCATCTCCAGCAGTGCCAGTTTGTTCTCCCAGTGAATGCTGGAGTTTTTCTTGGTCTGATAGTTTGGGGCAGTCTGGGGTTGTACATGTGATTTTAGTGTATATGTGGGTTCTGAGGTCTGTGTTTGTGTCACAGTGCAGCAGGAAGTGCTGCTCTGTCTCCACCTGTCTGTGTGGACAGAACCGACCCAGCCGGTCCTCTCTGGGCAGCCGGGTCTGTCTGTGTCTGCTGCTCTCTGAGGCCCGGCTGTGGTCGCTGAGTCTGTACAGAGTCGGTGTTTTCCTCAGTCTCAGGTCAGTTACAGAGCTCAGATAATCTGCCATGGAGTATTTGTCTGTTTAGGGCCAAATAACACTGGAGTTTGCTTTGGGTTTTGGTTGTTGATGTCCAACAGTTGATGTAATTGTCTTTTTCCTTTTGCTATAATTTGGTTGGGCTGGATGGTGTGAGGGCGGTGTTGGTGCCCGGTGCTGTTGGAGCTCAGCCTGTGGACCAGCTGGCTGGACTCCCTTCTCTGCTCTCCTCTTGGCATCGTACGGCTTTGTAGTGGTAGCAGCTGGGCTCGCTGGTTCTGAGGTGTTGGTAGAACTTTATTGCTCTTATTTGGATCCGAATTAAAAGGGGAGATTGGCCCAGTTCAGCTCTGCATCCATTACTGGAGGTGTTCCTGTGAACTTTGAGGATGCTTTTGCAGGGTTTCCACTGGGTGTTTGTCCCATTTGTTGAAGTCTTGGTTGATGAGAGGCTCCACACTTCACTACCATACATCACAACCGGGTCAATTATTGATTGAAATATTTTGATCCAGATTTTAACAGGTATGTCTTTGTGGCCAGATTGAAATTTCCCGTCGACGTGATATTTAGTCCTAAATATGTGTAGCTGTCTGTGTTTTCTGAGTCCGGAGAGTCCAGGTGGAACCTGTGGGGATTTTTCTGACTGTTGCGTCGTTTCTGGAAGACCACGACTTTTGTCTTTTCCAGGTTAACAGTCAGGTCTGACAGAACTTTTACAGGTGATCTAGTTGCTTTTATAGCGCCTCCTTTGTCGGAGCGAGCAGTATTAGATCATCTGCCAACAGTAAACATTTGGCTTCTGTGTCAGAGAGGGTGAGACCAGGGATCTCTGACTCTTCCAGGGATTTGGCCAGTTCATCTATATAAATGTTGAACAGGGTGGAGCTCAGACTGCAGCCCTGCTTCACTCCTCGACTTTGGGGGAAGAAGTTTCCCCAGTTCCAATTTTGACAGCACATTTGTTATTTATGTACATTGTCTTAATAATATCATAGATTTTTCCTCCAATACGTTTTTCTAGTAATTTCAGAAACAGACCATGATGCCAAATTGAGTTGAATGCTTTCTTGAAATCTACTGAACAAGAGCAGATTGTGTTGTTGTTCTGGTGGACGTGTTTCTGGATGAGGGTGTGGAGGGTGGAGATGTGGTCAGTGGTTCTGTGTTGTGGTGTAAATCCAGTCTGACTGTTGCTCAGGACTTTGTGCTCACTGAGGAAGTTTTGCAGTCGGCTGTTTAAGATGCTGCAGAATAACTTCCCCAGGTTGCTGCTGACACAAATGCCTCTGTAACTGTTTGGATCATATTTGTCTCCACTTTTGAAGATTGGAGTGATAAGCCCTTGGCTCCAGGTGTCAGGAAAATTTCCAATGTTTAGTATCAGATTGAATAATTTCAATATGGCAGTCTTGATTTTCTGGCTGCTAAACTGAAGCATTTCATTTAAGATGCCATCGGGGCCACTTGCTTTCCTTGGCTTCAGGATCTGGATCTTAGCCAGCAGTTCCCCTTCACTAATCTCATAATCTAAAGGATTCTGGTTGTCTTTAATGATTGATTCAAGGATTTCTAGTTTGTTGAGCAGATTCTTTTGGTCTGAATCCAGTGTGATTGCACTGTATAGATTTTCAAAATGTTTCTTCCATATTTCCCTGTTTTGAAAAGCCAATTCTTCCTTGTTTGATTTGTTGAATGAACGCCATTTTTTCCAAGTCAATGGACTCCTCAGTCTCTTCAGCTTGACGCTCTTCATGCTGCTCCTTTTTAGCTCTCAGTGTTTTTCTATAGGATTTCAATGTTTCCCAGTACTGGAGGCAGAGCTCATGATAGTCAGGTTGTTGGTGTTTTTCATTGGATAATTTTCTAAGTGTTTTTCTCAGACACCTGCAGTCAGAGTCAAACCACTTTTCATTAGCTGAGTTTGAACTGTTATATTCAGATTTTTCCAGATTGGATAGAAACGCTGGGATGGAGTTAATATCCTGGACAGCCTGGTTCAGGCCGTTGTTACTGTGGGGATATGAGGTGGTGATAAAATGTCTAATTGAGATTGGATTGCTGGATGAGTGATGGCTCTCTGGTAGTCATCCTTACTATTACTACTCCATCTATAAGGTTGTTTGGAGGGGTTGAGTTTTATGGGCTCTGCTACTTGGGGGTCAGTTGGTGTCTTCCTAATGTACAGGGTGATTTTGCTGTGGTCAGATAAGGGTGAATGCTCTTACACTGAAGGGCTCCAGGTCTGTAATGCTGTAGTCCACAGTGCTGTTGCCAAGAGGAGAGCTGGGAGTGAAGAGACCAAAGGATTCTCCTTAAAGCCGACTGTTGGCGATGTACAGACTCAGCGTACGACACAACTGCAGCAGTTGCTGCCCGTTTCTGTTGACGGTTTTGTCAAAGTTGTACCTGCTTTGCTGTGAAGGAGAGGGGATGTTGATCTGGCCAGGTATATGTTTGTCTCCCTGTGCATTGATCAGATCTGATTCTGAGCCTGTTCTGGTGTTAAGGTCACCACAGATCAGCACGTTTCCTTGTGTCTGGTAGGAGCTGATCTCATCTTCAAGGACGGAGAAGCTGTTTTCATTATAATAAGGGGAATCTGATGGGGGGATATAGGCTGTACACATGAATATGTCTCTTTCTGTGGAGACCACATCTTTTTTTATTTTGATCCAAAAATCTCCTTTTTTGATTAATTCGATTGAGTGTGTGAGGTTCATCTTGTACCAGATCAACATCCCTCCTGAATCTCTGCCTTGGCCTACACCTTTCAGTTTGGTAGATGGGAAAATGATTTATCTATATCGTAAAGGACAACCAGTGGGCATGTCTCCTCTATTCCAAGTCTCCTGCAAAACAATGAGGTGGGGCTCCTGGTGATGGTGTCGGGGTGGGGCTCCTGGTGATGGTGCCGGGGTGGGGCTCCTGGTGATGGTGTCGGGGCGGGGCTCCTGGTGATGGTGTCGGGGCGGGGCTCCTGGTGACGGTGTCGGGCCTTGAAAGGTATAATTTGTAAAATCAGGAAAATAGAAACTCTCTCGCTCACCTCGGGCCGTCCGAGTGCGTCACCTTCAGGGAGACTGGGTTTCGGATCAGCCTGTCAAGCGAAGCCACAACGTCGCAGAACCGCGGCCGGTTGGCTCGTTCCTTCTGCCAGCAGTCCAGCATGAGTGCGTGCAGGGAGGAGGGGCAGTCCGGCGGCGGGGGCAGCCGGTAGTCCTGCTCGATGGCGTTAATCACCTGAGAGAGAGACAGGTGTCAATTAAATATTCAATCATGTTCATCAGTGTTGTTAACAAATTAACTGGAGGGGAGCTGTAGGCTTAAACTCTGTGTGGGAGTGTCCTTACAAGTAGGAAGTCACCCACCTACAATGCAGAACTGAGTTCTCTCCCCAGACTGCTTAACAACCATTCACACCTGGACTCACCTAGTGTTAGCAACACTCCCACATGATGTAAGGACACTCCCACATGATGTAAGGACACTCCCACATTATGTAAGGTCACTCACACACTCTGCAAGGACACCCCCACATTATGTAAGGACACTCCCACACTCTGCAAGGACACTCCCACACTATGTACGGACACTCCCACACTCTGCAAGGACACTCCCACGTTATGTACGGACACTCCCACATTATGTAAGGACACTCCCACATTATGTAAGGTCACTCACACACTCTGCAAGGACACTCCCACATTATGTAAGGACACTCCCACATTATGTAAGGACACTCTCAAACCCTGTAAGTAGTTTTTTTTCCTTACATCCTGGTTGCTCATGTCCCAATATGGCCGCTCTCCGTATGACATCACTTCCCACATGACGATGCCGTAGCTCCACGCATCGCTGGCTGATGTAAACTTCCTGTAATCGAGTAAAGTAAATCACTTTAATTAGCTTCTGTAACATAACAGTATTTATTACGCAGAGCAACAACCCGCAGCACTGATGCTCACCTGTAGGCGATGGCCTCAGGAGCTGTCCACCTAATGGGAATCTTCCCTCCCTGAGAAAAGAGAACAGAGCGCAGTGTTGATACTGAACTTATGTATAACGACAGAGGTCTGATAACAAGACCCTGAGGGACACCATGTTAGTGCAGCAGCTGAGGAAAACAATAAAAACAGAGCAGAACCTCAAACACCGACCCAGACTCAGAGTCACCTCCATGAACTGGATCTGTGTTTTTAATACTGAAAAGGTGTAATGTCCCTTTAAAGCTCATTAGCACATACCAACACTCATGCTGAGTAAAAAAACGTTAAAACATTCCTGCTTGTACAGTAAAACTACATTTTAAAGGTACATTCCACTCAAAAATGAAAAATCTCCTCGTATCTACATGAAGATAGAAAGCATGAAGTATCTGGAGACTTTAAATCACAAACTGAAAATATGTTTTTCCTTCGGCATGGACTGCGACACTTCACCACGGAGTTTGACTGTTTTGGTGAACTGCTCCTTTAAGAACTGCACCATCTGTGAGGCTGTCAGTATTATTCAAGTATTTTTCAGGGGTTTACTGGGTGCTTACTCATTAGAAACTAGTTAGCTTTGTTAGCAGCTGACTCACCAGAGAGCTGGTGTAGGTCGGGTCAGAGGAGTTTTCAGTCAGGAACCGGCTGAGACCGAAGTCTGACACCTGGAGAGAAAAACGGTTGGATCAGGATTATTTCAAGCTGATATACAGACAGACAGACAGACAGGTAAGCAGGTAGACAGGTGTGCAGACAGACAGTCTCACCTTGCAGACCAGGTTGGAGTTGACCAGGATGTTTCGAGCTGCCAGGTCTCTGTGGACGAAGCTCATGTCAGACAGATACTTCATCCCTGCTGCGATCCCACGCAGCATCCCCACCAGCTGGATGGTGGTGAACTGTCCGTCATTCATCTGCAGACAGACAGGTGGGCAGTGAGACGGACAGGTAGACAGACAGGTAAAGATGGTGAACAGTGTACAGCAGAGGTTTCTGCCTGTCTCACCCTCAGGAAACTGTCGAGCGCTCCGTTCTCCATGAACTCGGTGAGGATCATGACGGGACAGGAAGTGGTGATGACGCCCTCCAGGTGGATGATGTTGGGGTGCTGGAACTGACCCATGATGGACGCCTCCGACAGGAAGTCCCGCCTCTGCTTCTCTGTGTATCCGCCCTTCAGTGTCTTGATCGCCACATAGTTCTCCTTCCGACCCGGGACCCTTAACCGGCCTCGACACACCTCGCCAAACTCACCTGGACAGGTACGCCACAGAGATGTCATCATTACAATGACATTAGATACAACAAGGACTGAACTTACAGCAGAGAACTGAGGACTGAACCCACGGGCCTCCACCTGTCACCAAACACCAGGCTGGAGGAGCCAATCAGAGCGCAGCTGCTGAACCACCAACACCAGCCGAGCCTGTGAGTCATTAATGTTTTAACACTGAGAGGTGTAATGTTCCTTTAAGGCTCGTTAGCACATACCAACACTTCTACACTTCCGACATCTAGTGTGTGTGTGTGTGTATGTGTGTGTGTGTGTGATCGCCTGGAGATAGTGAAAACTTTGCACCTTTGTTTCCGCAGTAACTGCTATCCAGTTACATCTCACTAATGTCATCACCAGAGACGACTACTATTACAGTAGCTACACACACACACACACGCGCACACACACACACACACACACACACACACACACACACACACGCACACACGCACAGACACTCACTCTCATTTAACAGATCTGATGTGGTGTTTTTACAACAGTTTCTCCTGTTTATGTGAGAGTCAGCGTTTTCCTCTCAGGGGTCAAAGTTCACAGTCTGTTCTGGCAGACGTTACAAAGTAAAAGCTCTGTGAGGTGTCTCTCACACATCGCACTGTGTTGGGTTTTCAGGGACAAAATAAAAGTCGCTTTGTGAGCTCAAACATTGTTGCTGTTGCCAAAAGTTTCCACTTGTTTTTACAGGTTCTGAAAACGACACTTGTTCTCACACACAGATCTAAAAAAGATCAATTCCAAGATCCACCATCTGCACCTGGATCTCCTTCTTCAAATAAATCCTAGAAGATTCATAAATGTTCCTCAAAAGGTTCTTTATTCCTGACAAGTGTTTGACGTGTCCTTCCAAGTCCTTAAATTGGCTTAAAAAATGCTACTTGGTTTCCTTTAGATATCTAAAAGGTTCCTTAGAGGGTTTGTAGATTTTAGAAAATGCTCCTTAATAATTTTTTGCCTCCTAAAAGTTCCAAATAGAATTTCCTGGATTTCTTACTAGAAGGTTCTGGGAGTCAAATTAAATCTTTCCTGCTGCAAGCTGCTCACCTGCTCCGATCACCTCCTCTATCTTCACGAAAGACGCCTCGATCTCCTTGGCGAACTCCCTCACCGCCTCGTTGGGGTCCTCGTAGGTGAACGGGTCAATGTACACCTTCATCGCTATGACAACAACACATCATCGTCATCAGTCAGCAACAACACTGACACAATCTGATTGGCTGAGCTTAAACTGTGACAGCTGAAACTCACTCTGTCCCATCTGGTAGTGTCCAGTCTTATCGTTCACCTCTGAGTCCTTCACCCGCCTGCTGATGGAGGGACAGACAGGTAAGAGACAGACAGGTAAGAGACAGACAGGTGAGAGACAGACAGGTGAGAGACAGACAGGTAAGAGACAGACAGGTGAGAGACAGACAGACAGAGAGAGACAGGAAACAGACAGAGAGGGAGACAAAGAGAGACAATTCCTTAGTTTTTCAGCAGCTGCAGGATTCTTTATATCTCAAGAGACGCACCCTCACACACACTCACACACACACACACTCACACACACACACACACTCTCTCCTTTCTTCTCTCTCTCTCAGGAATGTTAGTATCTCGCTCTATCTCTCTCTCAGAGTGTCGAGTTTCTCCATCTTAATATAGTCGACATGTCCCACCCTGCTCTGTGTGTGTGTGTGTGTGTGTGTGTGTGAACCTGAGGTCAGTGTTCCATTGTTCTGCGGAGGCTAACAGGGAGGGAGCATCCTGAACACACACACACACACACACACTCTCACCGGTAACAGTACACAGCGACGATCACGATGGCGATGAGCAGCAGGATCGCCATGGACACGAGAACTCCAGTCAGCGCCATCTGAGAGTGACCAACACCTGCCAGGACAAACAGATCAATAACTTATCAATAACTTATCAATAACAGATCAATAACTTATCAATAACTTATAATTAACGCATCAATGAAGTACATATACGATGAGCAGGAGTTATTCAACAGCCTTGAGAACTCTTTAGCAACAAAGAATCTTCAGGAACTTTTGAGTAACAGGTGGAACAGAGGCTGAGTCCTCCGGGTACAGAGGCCGAGTCCTCCGGGTACAGAGGCCGAGTCCTCCGGGTACAGAGGCCGAGTCCTCCGGGTACAGAGGCTGTGTCCTCCAGGTACAGAGGCCGAGTCCTCCAGGTACAGAGGCAGAGTCCTCCAGGTACAGAGGCAGAGTCCTCCGGGTACAGAGGCTGTGTCCTCCAGGTACAGAGGCCGAGTCCTCCGGGTACAGAGGCCGAGTCCTCCGGGTACAGAGGCAGAGTCCTCCAGGTACAGAGGCAGAGTCCTCCGGGTACAGAGGCAGAGTCCTCCAGGTACAGAGGCCAAGTCCTCCAGGTACACAGGCAGAGTCCTCCAGGTACAGAGGCCGTGTCCTCCGGGTACAGAGGCCGAGTCCTCCAGGTACAGAGGCCGTGTCCTCCGGGTACAGAGGCAGAGTCCTCCAGGTACAGAGGCCGAGTCCTCCAGGTACAGAGGCCAAGTCCTCCAGGTACACAGGCAGAGTCCTCCAGGTACAGAGGCAGAGTCCTCCAGGTACAGAGGCCGAGTCCTCCAGGTACAAAGGCCAAGTCCTCCAGGTACACAGGCAGAGTCCTCCAGGTACAGAGGCTGTGTCCTCCAGGTACAGAGGTACAGATATATATACAGACACATACAGTATGATCAGAGCAGTTTCTATCTTGTTATAACGGATCTTTTAGGGTTCTTAATAACTTTTTCAGGACTTAGGTAGAGTTTTAGAGACATTAGGATCTTACCGTCAGGCAGTGTGTTGAAGCTGCTCTCGGTGCTGAATGATCCGTATCCAGCCTGCGAGCGAGCGCGGACCTGCACCTGGTACTGCCCCGCCCTCTGCAGCCCTGTCAGCACCACCGAAGAAGACCTGCTGGACATGTACTGCCACTGACCGGCCTCCTCGCCACCCTGATGATGATGACATCAGTAGTTACATCACAGTACAGCTCAGCCCTGTGTGTGTGTGTGTGTGTGTGTATGTGTGTATTTGTGTTTGTATACCTTGGGGCTGTAGCGTAGCTGGTAGTCCAGGATCTGGTACTGGTTCTGCAGAACTGGAACATTCCACTCTAAAGACAGACTGGTCTCTGAGGCCGCCACCCTCCTCAAGCCAGACACTGGAGGGGGAACTACACACACATACACACACACACACACACACACACTATATCAGTTTATAATAAATCAGCACTTCTTCAAATCTCTGCTGTGCAACCAGGACACAGTGGGAGGAACTAAAATGAATGAATGTTTGTTTGCTGCGTACCGTCTCTGCTGGTGGTGATGTTCACTCTGTCGGAGGCTGGCTCTGATTGGCTGAGAGCAGAGACGCCATTCATTGATTGGATGGTGAAGGTGTACTTGGTGTGTGGGCGGAGTCCCCAGACGACGACACGGCGCTGAGTCAGACCGCGCTGCGCCGGCCGGTACAGTACACTGTCATCACACGGAGAACAGGAAGCAACCAATCCCTGAAGAGAAGGTAAGGCTGGAGTCAGAGGAAGGAGGCTGGACTGGCTTCTGTTGCTGGCCTAACTGGTCTGAATGTTTTGGTTCTAACTGGTCTGATTGTTTTGGTCCTAACTGGTCTGATTGTTTTGGTTCTAACTGGTCTGAATGTTTTGGTACTAACTGGTCTGATTGTTTTGGTCCTAACTGGTCTGATTGTTTTGGTCCTAACTGGTCTGATTGTTTTGGTTCTAACTGGTCTGATTGTTTTGGTTCTAACTGGTCTGAATGTTTTGGTACTAACTGGTCTGAATGTTTTGGTTCTAACTGGTCTGATTGTTTTGGTTCTAACTGGTCTGAATGTTTTGGTTCTAACTAGTCTGATTGTTTTGGTCCTAACTGGTCTGAATGTTTTGGTACTAACTGGTCTGAATGTTTTGGTTCTAACTGGTCTGATTGTTTTGGTTCTAACTGGTCTGAATGTTTTGGTACTAACTGGTCTGAATGTTTTGGTTCTAACTGGTCTGATTGTTTTGGTTCTAACTGGTCTGAATGTTTTGGTTCTAACTAGTCTGATTGTTTTGGTCCTAACTGGTCTGAATGTTTTGGTACTAACTGGTCTGAATGTTTTGGTACTAACTGGTCTGAATGTTTTGGTTCTAACTGGTCTGGTTGTTTTGGTCCTAACTGGTCTGATTGTTTTGGTTCTAACTGGTCTGATTGTTTTGGTCCTAACTGGTCTGATTGTTTTGGTTCTAACTGATCTGATTGTTTTGGTTCTAACTGGTCTGATTGTTTTGGTCCTAACTGGTCTGATTGTTTTGGTTCTAACTGGTCTGATTGTTTTGGTTTTTAACTAGTCTGATTGTTTTGGTTCTAACTGGTCTGATTGTTTTGGTTCTAACTGGTCTGATTGTTTTGGTTGTAACTGGTCTGATTGTTTTGGTTCTTAACTGGTCTGATTGTTTTGGTTCTAACTGGTCTGATTGTTTTGGTTCTAACTGGTCTGAATGTTTTGGTTCTAACTAGTCTGATTGTTTTGGTCCTAACTGGTCTGAATGTTTTGGTACTAACTGGTCTGAATGTTTTGGTACTAACTGGTCTGAATGTTTTGGTTCTAACTGGTCTGATTGTTTTGGTTCTAACTGGTCTGAATGTTTTGGTACTAACTGGTCTGAATGTTTTGGTTCTAACTGGTCTGGTTGTTTTGGTCCTAACTGGTCTGATTGTTTTGGTTCTAACTGGTCTGATTGTTTTGGTTCTAACTGGTCTGATTGTTTTGGTCCTAACTGGTCTGATTGTTTTGGTTCTAACTGGTCTGATTGTTTTGGTCCTAACTGGTCTGATTGTTTTGGTTCTAACTGGTCTGATTGTTTTGGTTTTTAACTAGTCTGATTGTTTTGGTTCTAACTGGTCTGATTGTTTTGGTTCTAACTGGTCTGATTGTTTTGGTTGTAACTGGTCTGATTGTTTTGGTTCTTAACTGGTCTGATTGTTTTGGTTCTAACTGGTCTGATTGTTTTGGTCCTAACTGGTCTGATTGTTTTGGTCCGAACTGGTCTGATTGTTTTGGTTCTAACTGGTCTGATTGTTTTGGTTTTTAACTAGTCTGATTGTTTTGGTTCTAACTGGTCTGATTGTTTTGGTTTTTAACTGGTCTGATTGTTTTGGTTCTAACTGGTCTGATTGTTTTGGTCCTAACTGGTCTGATTGTTTTGGTCCTAACTGGTCTGATTGTTTTGGTTCTAACTGGTCTGAATGTTTTGGTTTTTAACTGGTCTGATTGTTTTGGTTCTAACTGGTCTGATTGTTTTGGTCCTAACTGGTCTGATTGTTTTGGTTCTAACTGGTCTGATTGTTTTGGTCCTAACTGGTCTGATTGTTTTGGTTCTAACTGGTCTGATTGTTTTGGTTTTTAACTAGTCTGATTGTTTTGGTTCTAACTGGTCTGATTGTTTTGGTTCTAACTGGTCTGATTGTTTTGGTTGTAACTGGTCTGATTGTTTTGGTTCTTAACTGGTCTGATTGTTTTGGTTCTAACTGGTCTGATTGTTTTGGTCCTAACTGGTCTGAATGTTTTGGTCCTAACTGGTCTGAATGTTTTGGTTCTAACTGGTCTGATTGTTTTGGTTCTAACTGGTCTGAATGTTTTGGTACTAACTGGTCTGAATGTTTTGGTTCTAACTGGTCTGGTTGTTTTGGTCCTAACTGGTCTGATTGTTTTGGTTCTAACTGGTCTGATTGTTTTGGTTCTAACTGGTCTGGTTGTTTTGGTCCTAACTGGTCTGATTGTTTTGGTTCTAACTGGTCTGATTGTTTTGGTCCTAACTGGTCTGATTGTTTTGGTCCGAACTGGTCTGATTGTTTTGGTTCTAACTGGTCTGATTGTTTTGGTTTTTAACTAGTCTGATTGTTTTGGTTCTAACTGGTCTGATTGTTTTGGTTCTAACTGGTCTGGTTGTTTCTGGTCTTACTGGTCTAACTAGTCTGATTGTTTTGGTTCTAACTGGTCTGATTGTTTTGGTTTTTAACTAGTCTGATTGTTTTGGTTCTAACTGGTCTGATTGTTTTGGTCCTAACTGGTCTGATTGTTTTGGTTCTAACTGGTCTGATTGTTTTGGTTCTAACTGGTCTGATTGTTTTGGTTCTAACTTGTCTGATTGTTTTGGTTTTTAACTGGTCTGATTGTTTTGGTTCTAACTGGTCTGATTGTTTTGGTCCTAACTGGTCTGATTGTTTTGGTTCTAACTGGTCTGAATGTTTTGGTTTTTAACTGGTCTGATTGTTTTGGTCCTAACTGGTCTGATTGTTTTGGTCCTAACTGGTCTGATTGTTTTGGTTCTAACTGGTCTGATTGTTTTGGTCCTAACTGGTCTGATTGTTTTGGTTCTAACTGGTCTGATTGTTTTGGTTCTAACTGGTCTGATTGTTTTGGTTCTAACTGGTCTGAATGTTTTGGTACTAACTGGTCTGAATGTTTTGGTTCTAACTGGTCTGATTGTTTTGGTTCTAACTGGTCTGAATGTTTTGGTTCTAACTAGTCTGATTGTTTTGGTCCTAACTGGTCTGAATGTTTTGGTCCTAACTGGTCTGAATGTTTTGGTTCTAACTGGTCTGATTGTTTTGGTTCTAACTGGTCTGAATGTTTTGGTACTAACTGGTCTGAATGTTTTGGTTCTAACTGGTCTGGTTGTTTTGGTCCTAACTGGTCTGATTGTTTTGGTTCTAACTGGTCTGATTGTTTTGGTTCTAACTGGTCTGGTTGTTTTGGTCCTAACTGGTCTGATTGTTTTGGTTCTAACTGGTCTGATTGTTTTGGTTTTTAACTAGTCTGATTGTTTTGGTTCTAACTGGTCTGATTGTTTTGGTTCTAACTGGTCTGGTTGTTTCTGGTCTTACTGGTCTAACTAGTCTGATTGTTTTGGTTCTAACTGGTCTGATTGTTTTGGTTTTTAACTAGTCTGATTGTTTTGGTTCTAACTGGTCTGATTGTTTTGGTCCTAACTGGTCTGAGTGTTTTGGTTCTAACTGGTCTGATTGTTTTGGTTCTAACTGGTCTGATTGTTTTGGTTTTTAACTGGTCTGATTGTTTTGGTTCTAACTGGTCTGATTGTTTTGGTCCTAACTGGTCTGATTGTTTTGGTCCTAACTGGTCTGATTGTTTTGGTTCTAACTGGTCTGATTGTTTTGGTTCTAACTGGTCTGAATGTTTTGGTTTTTAACTGGTCTGATTGTTTTGGTTCTAACTGGTCTGATTGTTTTGGTCCTAACTGGTCTGATTGTTTTGGTTCTAACTGGTCTGATTGTTTTGGTTTTAACTGGTCTGATTGTTTTGGTCCTAACTGGTCTGATTGTTTTGGTTCTAACTGGTCTGATTGTTTTGGTTCTAACTGGTCTGATTGTTTTGGTCCTAACTGGTCTGATTGTTTTGGTTCTAACTGGTCTGATTGTTTTGGTCCTAACTGGTCTGGTTGTTTTGGTTCTAACTGGTCTGATTGTTTTGGTTTTTAACTAGTCTGATTGTTTTGGTTCTAAATGGTCTGATTGTTTTGGTTCTAACTGGTCTGGTTGTTTCTGGTCTTACTGGTCTAACTAGTCTGATTGTTTTGGTTCTAACTGGTCTGATTGTTTTGGTTTTTAACTAGTCTGATTGTTTTGGTTCTAACTGGTCTGATTGTTTTGGTCCTAACTGGTCTGATTGTTTTGGTTCTAACTGGTCTGATTGTTTTGGTTCTAACTGGTCTGATTGTTTTGGTTCTAACTGGTCTGATTGTTTTGGTTTTTAACTGGTCTGATTGTTTTGGTTCTAACTGGTCTGATTGTTTTGGTCCTAACTGGTCTGATTGTTTTGGTCCTAACTGGTCTGATTGTTTTGGTTCTAACTGGTCTGAATGTTTTGGTTTTTAACTGGTCTGATTGTTTTGGTCCTAACTGGTCTGATTGTTTTGGTTCTAACTGGTCTGATTGTTTTGGTTCTAACTGGTCTGATTGTTTTGGTCCTAACTGGTCTGATTGTTTTGGTTCTAACTGGTCTGATTGTTTTGGTCCTAACTGGTCTGATTGTTTTGGTTCTAACTGGTCTGATTGTTTTGGTCCTAACTGGTCTGGTTGTTTTGGTTCTAACTGGTGTGGTTGTTCTCGTCCTAACTGGTCTAACTGGTTTGGTTTCCGGTGTGGTGTACCTTGGTGGCGGTCCCGCAGAGGGAGCACAGGACAGTGTAGGTCAGGTCTCCACGTCCTCCTCGTTCCAGCGGCTCGCTCCACTCCAGAGTCACCGAGGTGTCGTTGATCTGACTCACAATGGAGCGGGGAGCAGAGGGGGGGCCTGAGGGGGTCAGAGGTCACTGAGGTCAAACACTGACCTGCTCTGTCTTCACTCAGGGTCGGAGGGCCCTGAGTGAAGACTGACAGGCGGAGCAGTGCAGCTCAGAACAACAGGACAATCTTTATTTCTGTCAAAGAGTGAGCTGTAGAAAAAGGCCCAACGTGAGTTCACCAGAAACTCTTCAGTGTGTCTGTGTCCAGCTGACTGATGAGAGGCTTCCACTTCCACTTCCACGCGCACACACACACACACACACACACACACACACACACACACACACACACACACACTCAGAGGTAACAAGCCTATTAATTTAGCCTAATGTTGTTGCCTGGGGCGATGTGGTTAAAGGGGCGGAGTCTGGGTATTTAAAGGGGTGTGTGTGGTTGCTGGCAAAGACTATTAGAGCAGCTTGTGTGTGTGTGTGTATGTGTGTGTGTGTGTGTGTGAGCGAGACACTCCACCAGTTTTATATTTGTATGATTTCTTCTTTTGATGTCACAGTGATGTCACACCTCAGACTACAAACGTCTCACATTAAATATTAAAGATGGCACTCCAATAAAGATAGTATCCAGGTGAATTATGGGAAATGTAGGACCAGCTCAGCTCGAAAGAAAGAAAGAAGTCTTACGGGTGCAGGCTGTGTGCGTTGGGTCGGAGTCAGCTCGATGGTAACCAGGGCGACAGGGGCAGTAGGCGGAGCCTGGAATCAGTGTGTTGCTGTTGGCCGGACACGGGCCACAGCCACCGGGTCCTGACGCCGCCTTGAACTGACCTGATGGACAGGCTGCAAGCAAACACAGGTTAGCGTTAGCATTAGCATCTCAAACTGAAACATCTTGAATCTGCGTTTCTTATAGACCTCTGGTGATCAATAAATCTGTTCGCAGCCTTGTCTTCTGCAGGAGCCACTGGGCTACAGACAGGAAGTCAGACGGTATTTAGGGACGGACCAACATGATGTTTGTTGGTCTGAACTGTCAGACTGATGATTCGCTGGAGGAATCTCTCCTGTGTGTCTGAACAATAACCGAGCAGAGACAGGATGAGAGACAGGAAGTGACCTTGACTTCAACAGGATGTGGAAAGTGCTGCCATGATGTCATCACATCATCTCCCGCCAAGCAAGCACACGTGCACACACACGTGCACGCGCACACACACACACACACACACAGAGGGGAGGGGTTAAAATAAAAGCCTGGCTGAGTGAAAAGTTCAGAGGTCAACTTCTGCTGCTTAATCTGACAGAGAGAGTGTGTGTGTGTGTGTGTGTGTGTGTGTGTGTGTGTGTGTGTGATGTTAACCAAAAACAGAAGCGACCCCCGGCTGGTGTCGCCGCTGCAACACTTCCTGGTTGCAGTCAGCTGACCTCTGACCTCACGGAGAATAACAGGAAACTCCTCTGGTGACTTCGCTGAGCGGCACGCAGACGGGCCGACCCACTGCAGGCTTCATACTCATTAAACACTGTTATTAATTACTGATAATTATTGATTTAGGGTTAGGGTTCTATTCCTCCTCCTCCTCCGTCACACTGTCAACACATGTGACTGTAATCACCTCCAGCTTCTCTCTGTGTAAACCACTGCATTCTGTTTACACTGTGTGTGTGTGTGTGTGTGTGTGTGTGTGTGTGTGTGTGTGTGTGTGTAAGGAATTTTAAGTGCTGATAATGAAAAGCACACTTGACCTCTCCCGCTGAAGATGCTTTTACTTTGTGAACAGTCTAACAGTACTCTCATGTTGTAAAATAAGCGATGTGGTGTTCAGGTCTGGACGGGTCCGCTCCGGTTTCAGGAGGTTCTCGTCTGAGTCGCGTCACTATAAGTTGAGTCGTTCTAGGTGACGACGGTGCTTTTATTTTGTTAACTCTCACCTCGACAGCGCACGTCGGTGTTGCCTGCTTCGTATCCGGGGCGACAGGCGCAGCTGGATGTCGGCTGCCCCACCCACTGCCCGTCCTCACCGCAAAGCATGGTGGGAGGTCGCGACTGCTCTCCAGGCGGAGTGACAGCGTTCTCCACACACACACCCTGAGCCTGCAGCACGCACACACACACACACACACACACACACACACACACACACACATCATTTGTGAGAAGAGTTTTAGAATTAAAGCCTGTAAATAACAGACATGATGTTCGCAAACTTTGTTACTATTTTACTACTTTCATTTGTAAACTAAATAAGTATGCTTTTACTTTGTAGGCTAAATATGGATACTTTTATTTTGTAATCTGCCTGACTGAGGTTTTATTGGATGAAGCCTTTTCTTTGTGAGAAAAACAAAATAGTTTTACTTATATTCAATACGCCTGTTGCTAAGCTGTTGTTCTGTAAAACAAGTGATGGCACTTCCTCCCTGCTGGTGGCGGCTGTGGTTACCTGCTCCACCAGCGAGTGTGGGATGGTTTCAGGGAAGGAGGCGAAGGCGCGGTGGAGAGGTGGGCACTTCCTGTAGAAGACGCGTACGGACAGCAGCGCCATGCAGGCGCCCTGGGTCTGGAAGGCCAGGTAAAGCCCCGCCCCCCTCAGCTGGTCGAGGCGCAGCAGTTTGACATTGGAGCGCCTGTCGCCGCCGATCCGCCGCAGGTGGTCGGCGGCGACCGTGGACACTTTGGTGTACGGGTTCTCCATCCAGGACGGGTGAGTGGGCGTGGCCTCGTCACTGTCACTCTGGTAGTAATACAGGTTGAAGGTTTCTTTACAGTGACGGCGGTTCAGACCAGAACATTCCATCATGGAGAACCTGAGGGAACAATTATTGATCACTGATCACCAATCAATAACTCATCATGATATTTCATGCTTCATAATCAATATATCCTATTCATCTATGATTCCATTCATTCTAAGAATGCTGCGACACTGAAGTCTGATCAATAAAGCTTCAAAGTTTTAAACTTTCAACAGCTGATCAATAGTGAAACCGTTTCCTCATTATGTGACGGACTGATTAATCACTCATTAATCACATTGATTAATCACTCAGTGTTATTAATCTGTGAATCAAACCAACCGGATCTCGACGTAGATGGTTGTCGCTGCTCTTCGGGGGATCCAGCGCGTCCTCAGCCAATAAGAGGACGGACTGTCAGGAGTGCAGATCTCATAGGTCCGCACGCTGTTTGACTCGTCGTCCAATCCGCTCACTTCGTCCCACTGCAGACAGACAGAGGTTACTGATTAGCATGCTGCACTGAAATGAATGGTGAATGTTAGCTGGCAGCTAGCAGACCTGTGGATCATCAGCAGGGTGGTTGGTCCAGCGCAGGTCAGACGTCTCCATCTTGGTGTTCATCAGCACCTCTGAGAGACAGACAGGTAGAGTCAGTGAGACAGGTAAAAATCATGGAACGCCACGAGAACCTTTGGGCCTCTTATAGTCCCTGTGTGTGACGGCTCAACTACCCTCACACTCATGTTTCAGGTTTTGTGTCTGCAAATCACTGCAGGGGAACTGAACTGCTGCTGAACACACACACACACACACACACACACACACACACACACACACACACACACACACACACACACACTCTGAAGATCTGTGGGAGGACATGTGAGGAAGACCAGGCTTAACCTGACACACACATCTGTAATATCAGCCATTAATAATGTTGTCTAATCAGTCTTTGAGGAGAGAGGCCCTGACACACACACACACACACACGCACACACAATGTCTGTTTGAACTGATCCGACCACTGAACCAGTAACACAGCAGCACCAGACTCCCTTAACAAATGTGTCAGTTTAGTGAGTTGTTGAGTTGGAGACACTTTATAAACTCTGTGAAACTCTGTCTCTGACTCATTCTGCATTATTTGGACCTTCTTGTTCATTCAGCAAATGTTCTACATGAACTTCTTTCTGTCTTTGAGTAGAAACATGGAGTCTGTTTGTCTCAGTGATGGACGGTTTGTTCGTCTCAAATCTGTTCAAATTTGGGTCAAGTTTGGAAACTTGACTAAAGAAACGTCTCTGTTAAGTTGAGCCCCAACAGGAAGCTTAGCGTGTTACGTATCCGTTTCATAAAAGTTGTATATACATTATATATGTGTTATATATCAGTCCAGAGTCAGTTTACATAGAAACACAGAGGGACACACTGAGCTTCATTCCTCAGCTGCTGCCGAGCAGAACGATGAAATGGCTGCTTTCCCTTTTCCTACGCTGTAATTACACACACACACACACACACACACACACACACACACACACACACACACACACACACACACACACACACACAAACACACACTCTTTAATGCTCTTTGACAGTTAATTAAAATGAGAAGTTACTGAAGTAATTGGAGGAAATGGGGTGTGTGTGTGTGTGTGTGTGTGTGTGTATCACTCACACACACAGTATTGGATGATCACAGGTTGAGGTGTCTGATGTCCCGCTGCACCTGAACGCCTCTCTGCTTGCTGGAGGGCTGTGATGTCATTCATTGCTATTTATCATCGTGTGTGTTGTGCTGTTGGTTGTGTGTTTCTTAATACCTGGCTGCTGCTTCATTTCGCCCCGTGGGATAATAAATTGGACTTGACTTGACTTGATGTCATGGTGATGTCATGTCATGTGATCAGAGCCCTTCTGTGGTACCGACCGTATGATTAACTCTGATAACACCTCAGAACTTAACATGACAGCATTGTTCTGTTATATTAAATGTGATAGTGATAGACGGGAGGGGAGGGACAGACCCTATGAGATGAGCCCCTTTTAGATAGAAAAGGCAGCACATTTGCAGCAAGGTAAAGGCTGCAATCTGCTACCTTGTCTCTCTAAAAGGGAGATGTAATATTCCTCCTTTCCCAAAAAGCCGCCGCTGGGGCCGGTGTAAATATGTGACAGGACATGAAGCACCAAGGAAGCAGGTCGAATTTGTCTTCAAAATAAGAGCTTCATATTGCAAACCACTGGAGTTTAGAACTGGGTTCTTAGCGGGGGGCGTTTCATTTGAAAGTAGCGACCGTTAGCAGCTTGCAGACACAACAACAAGCGGACAACAAAGACTGCTACAGAGACCGCTAGCATCTCTTGGATCTCTGCGGCTGTCTAGTTGCTCATTTTGAAGGTGGTAAATTGGTGGACCAAAACAGACCCTCAATATACTGTCTAATTCCACAGACTAGCTGTAAAAACAGACGGGAGGGGAGGGACGGACCCTATCGGACCGACAGACGGGAGGGGAGGGACAGACTCAAACTAAACACGTTCATTAGCCTCAACTAGCTCATTAGCTTTCAGCTTGACAGGCTTGTTTAACTTCAGCTCCACCTGCCCATTTCTGATTGGCTGGGTCTCAGGTGCCAACTGACTGATGTGTGACATCACAGAGGCTCCACCCACTATACCTCTACACAAAGTGATTTGAGACACACACACACACACACACACACACACACACACACACAACCAATCAACATCACAGCCTGAGCCAATTAAATTCCAGTATGCGCATTCAGTTTATCTCAGCCACACACACACACACACACACACACACAGCGAGTGTCTTGTATAAACATCCCGCCAGAGTTGTCATGGCAATGGCCGTGTCCTCGTCATGCACTCTTATCACCAGATCCACTGTTTACTGTGTGTGTGTGTGTGTGTGTGTGTGTGTGTGGTCTCATGCTGCGACTTGCTCTCTCAGAACACACTCTCCTCTCACACCGGGTCATCTGCACTGTACTCAAACACATTGGACCCCAAAGTCCAGTTAGTTGGACTGGTGTGGGCGCTCCTGGTTGTGGCAGGGTTGGAGGAAATGTGCTTCAGTCCTGTAAAGTCGCTCGTGCACGGACACAAGAGGTAACTGGGCTCAGGCCCGGTTCCAGCCGCGGCAATGTGAGAGCAGGCCAGCGGTGCAGGAGGTACAAACTGGGCCAACTGGGCCAAGTGTTAGCGTCCGCTAATAAACCTGATGTGACTGTAATCTATATTGGGACCTGGCTCTGGACTGGGACCTGGTTTAACTGGGCTCTGGACTGGGACCAGGTTTAACTGGGCTCTGGACTGGGGCCGGGTCCTTTCAGAAACTAGATCCAGAGGACAGAACAAAGAGAGGGAGGGCGGTGGAGAGACGTTGTCTTTGAGTGGCTGCAGGGTTAAAACCAGAACAACAGAACAAAGACAGCGAGCAGATGGAGGACACACGCGCACACACACACACACACGCACACACACACTGGGCCCTGGACCGGGACCCTAAATGGATCATCAGGTGAGAGCCAGACACTTTCCGTTGTGGTTCTGTGGGGAACCTTCAGTGATGTTGGGGTCGTTCTCCACAGAACCACACTCACTTCTTGGTTCTAATAATAACACCTCTCACAGTGCAGCTGATTTTGTATTCACACCAGACTCCATTCAAAAAACGTTGAAAACTACTGGCAGCTCATCCCAGGCCGATTAATGGCTGACAGATGTTTTTATCGATTAATCATGTTTAACTCAGAGTGAACTAACTCTGTTTTCTCTGCCTGCTGATGATCGATCATCGCAGTGACTGACGGTTATCTGCTCTCCATCACTAATCGATCAGCCTGTCAGACGTACATCCTGAGCGGTATTGATGAGTACGGCAGCAGATAAGGGACACTCTTACCTTCCTCGGCCCTGCAGCAGGTCAGCAGCAGCAGCTGGAGGAGGAGCAGCGGCAGCCCGCAGGAGGAGGCTCGTCTCGGGGCCACAGGGGCCCGCACACCCTCCATCCCCCCTCCGAAAAAAACTAGTCCAGACGCGATCAGTCCCGAACCCTGGCCGATCAGACCTATCGATCCCTGATCACTGACCGTCAGCTGGGCTCGCTCTCCGCCGGCAGCGCGCGCCTCATTGAGCCCGACGAGTTTGAAAAGAGAGGAAGAGTTAATTAATGAGTCTTGGAGTTAATGACCGTCTGAGCCCGCTGAGGGAGGACGAGGCTCCAGCTGCACACAGGGACTCTCCAAGATGGACGCTCCGACAGGAACAAGCTGGAAAAGTTAAGAGGGAGGAGAAGGAGGAGAAGAGCAGTCCGGACTCTGGACAGCCCGTCTGCTCCTCCTTCATCACTTCAACACTTCGTCCCGGAACTTTTCCGTCTCTTTCTCTCCTCGGATCCCACTTTGTCCTCCAGGACAGAAGAGCGGGGCGCGGCTGCCTCCGGGGCCGGGAGAGGAGCTCTGAGAGGCGGCCTGGTGAGCGGAGAGGGGTCGGTGTGACGGCTGCAGGGTCTCACGCACACGGACTCACTCTGAGCGGGTCGCTGTGGGTCCGTCCGGACTAAAGTTGAGACAAAAGCAGCCGGAGTCAGGTTTCAACTCTGGGTCAGGACACGCCCACTGTCGGGCTCTGATTGGCTGCCCCCACAGAGGGGCGGGGCCTGGCAGAGTGAAGGAATGTGTGTCTGCTGGGAGGACCGGCACCGTCAGAACCAAAGGACCGGCACCGACAGAACCAAAGGACCGGCACCGACAGAACCAAAGGACCGGCACCAACAGAACCAAAGGACCAACACTGTCAGAACCAAAGGACCGGCATCTACAGAACCAAAGGACCGTCAGAACCAAAGGACTGGCACCGACAGAACCAAAGGACCGGCACCAACAGAACCAAAGGACCGTCAGAACCAAAGGACCGGCACCGACAGAACCAAAGGACCAGCACCTACAGAACCAAAGGACCGGCACCGACAGAACCAAAGGACCGGCATCTACAGAACCAAAGGACCGTCAGAACCAAAGGACTGGCACCGACAGAACCAAAGGACCGGCACCGACAGAACCAAAGGACCAGCACCTACAGAACCAAAGGACCGGCATCTACAGAACCAAAGGACCGTCAGAACCAAAGGACTGGCACCGACAGAACCAAAGGACCAGCACCTACAGAACCAAAGGACCGGCACCGACAGAACCAAAGGACCGGCACCGACAGAACCAAAGGACCAACACTGTCAGAACCAAAGGACCGGCATCTACAGAACCAAAGGACCGTCAGAACCAAAGGACCAGCACCTACAGAACCAAAGGACCGGCACCGACAGAACCAAAGGACCGGCACCGACAGAACCAAAGGACCAACACTGTCAGAACCAAAGGACCGGCATCTACAGAATCAAAGGACCGTCAGAACCAAAGGACCAGCACCGACAGAACCAAAGGACCGGCACCGACAGAACCAAAGGACCAACACTGTCAGAACCAAAGGACCGGCATCTACAGAACCAAAGGACCGTCAGAACCAAAGGACTGGCACCGACAGAACCAAAGGACCGGCACCTACAGAACCAAAGTACCGGCACCGTCAGAACCAAAGGACCAACACCTACAGAACCAAAGGAACGGCACCGTCAGAACCAAAGGACTGGCACCAACAGAACCAAAGGACCGGCACTGATAGAACCAAAGGACCAACACGGACCGAACCAAAGGACCGGCACCGTCAGAACCAAAGGACCGGCATCTACAGAACCAAAGGACCGTCAGAACCAAAGGACTGGCACCGACAGAACCAAAGGACCGGCACCTACAGAACCAAAGTACCGGCACCGTCAGAACCAAAGGACCGGCACCGACAGAACCAAAGGACCAACACTGTAAGAACCAAAGGACCGGCACCGACAGAACCAAAGGACCGGCACCGACAGAATCAAAGGACCGTCAGAACCAAAGGACCAGCACCTACAGAACCAAAGGACCGGCACCGACAGAACCAAAGTACTGGCACCGACAGAACCAAAGGACCAACACTGTCAGAACCAAAGGACCGGCATCTACAGAACCAAAGGACCGTCAGAACCAAAGGACTGGCACCGACAGAACCAAAGGACCGGCACCTACAGAACCAAAGTACCGGCACCGTCAGAACCAAAGGACCAACACCTACAGAACCAAAGGACCGGCACCGTCAGAACCAAAGGACTGGCACCAACAGAACCAAAGGACCGGCACTGATAGAACCAAAGGACCAACACGGACCGAACCAAAGGACCGGCACCGTCAGAACCAAAGGACCGGCATCTACAGAACCAAAGGACCGTCAGAACCAAAGGACTGGCACCGACAGAACCAAAGGACCGGCACCTACAGAACCAAAGTACCGGCACCGTCAGAACCAAAGGACCGGCACCGACAGAACCAAAGGACCAACACTGTCAGAACCAAAGGACCGGCACCGACAGAACCAAAGGACCGGCACCGACAGAACCAAAGGACCGTCAGAACCAAAGGACCAGCACCTACAGAACCAAAGGACCGTCAGAACCAAAGGACCGGCACCTACAGAACCAAAGGACCGGCACCTACAGAACCAAAGGACCGTCAGAACCAAAGGACCGACCCGAACCCAATACACAAGTTAATCAGCAGTAAACAAAGTTAACTCTTCATTAACTTTATTCTGTCTGTGATTGTTTCATTTCTTTGTTTTATTTCAGTATTAAAGTAATAAAACAAAGACACGACATGAATATGAAAATAAATAAAAGTAAACTGAATAAAGTGATGAATAAATTGTGAACGTTAATAAAATAACAGTGAGATTAAATACAGGAGAAAAACCAATTCATGTCTTTTATTTATTCTATAAATGTTATTTGGAGAAAACAAGGTACAAATTAATTAAAGCCTAATGAATCTTTAATATAATCTTTGTTGCATTTGATGACTAATTTACTGACTGTTTATTTTGTCAGTATCAGTCCTTCTGTTCTGCTCTTTACTGGATTTAATAACTATAATAACAACCTCTTTTTATACATTTATCTGTTTCACTGCACCTTGTGTATATTTGTACATTGCACTTCATACCGTAATTAATATGTTATTTCTTCTTTTTATTTCAGTAAAAAAAAAAGTTTGAGTGTTGCTTATATCTTTTATGTATGTAAATGCTGCTGCTACGCAAAAATTTCCCAGCTTGGGATTAATAAAGTATATCTATCTATCTATCTATCTATCTATCTATCTATCTATCTATCTATCTATCTATCTATCTATTTAAAGCACTGATACTGCAGTAGAAATCCTCTGTTACAGGTGGTCAGAGCACAGGATCAGTTAGGTTATAATGCATCATGTGTCCCTGTATGGAGGACAGAAGCTGCCAAAACATCACATAAATACAATTATTGGCCATTTTGCAAACTAAAATATAAATAAACAACTAAATAAATGTGACAAATTAAAACAGAATCATCAGATAAAGTCTCATTTTAAACATCAATACATGCCTTTATTTATTTTGATGTGATTTTTGGTGCATTCAGAGATTTATTAACGCATTTCTTTACGTACTGTGAACATTGATTGTGTGATGATTATTGACTCGTTCAGTCTGAGGAGCTGCAGACAGCTGAGACTGGGCGAGAGACACCCAGAACACAGAGAGAGAGAGAGAGAGAGAGAGAGAGAGGTGATGTCACGGGTCAGGTATCGTGAGAACGTCACCTCCCTGTGAGACCAGGAAAGACCAGGATCAGGTATCACCTCCCCACCACCTCCTCCCCTCCTCCCCACTCTTTGTTAACAGAGGTGTGAACCAGAACAAAAGAAGAAGAAGAAAAGAAGAGGAGGAGGAGGAGGAAGAGGAGGAAGAGGAGGAGGAGGAGGAGGAGGAGGAGGAGGAAGAGGAGGAGGAGGAGGAGGAGGAAGAGGAGGAGGAGGAGATTTCCATGTAGTGATGTCTTCTGCTCAGAGGAACTGATTCCACAACATGACACTTCATTAATCAGTGCTGATCTCTGTTCTGATGTGTTCTGATGGATCCAGGTGGGTCAGATCAGGTAGTGATCACAGCAGACATCTTTCTATCATCAGGAGGAAGAGAGGAGGACTTTCTATCCTCAGGAGGAGGAGAGGAGGACTTTCTATCCTCAGGAGGAGGAGAGGAGGACTTTCTATCCTCAGGAGGAGGAGAGGAGGACTTTATATCATCAGGAGGTGGAGAGGAGGACTTTACATCATCAGGAGGAGGAGAGGAGGACTTTACATCATCAGGAGGAGGAGAGGAGGACTTTATATCATCAGGAGGTGGAGAGGAGGACTTTATATCACCAGGAGGAGGAGAGGAGGACTTTATATCATCAGGAGGAGGAGAGGTGGACTTTCTATCCTCAGGAGGAGGAGAGGTGGACTTTCTATCCTCAGGAGGAGGAGAGGAGGACTTTCTATCCTCAGGAGGAGGAGAGGAGGACTTTATATCATCAGGAGGTGGAGAGGAGGACTTTACATCATCAGGAGGAGGAGAGGAGGACTTTATATCATCAGGAGGTGGAGAGGAGGACTTTATATCATCAGGAGGTGGAGAGGAGGACTTTATATCATCAGGAGGAGGAGAGGAGGACTTTATATCATCAGGAGGAGGAGAGGTGGACTTTCTATCCTGTGTGTGTGTGTGTGTGTGTGTGTGTGTGTGTGTGTGTGTGTGTGTGTGTGTGTCTCCCCCTGCTGGACGCTGAGCATTAGAACAGAACACGATGGTCCACAGTGACAGCCTGGTTATTTAAAGCTGAGGGGAGCAGAGTGAACTGGGAACCAGTGAGAGTCTGTTCTCTTCTCTCATTGGCTGATGAGATGTGACCTTGTCACACAAAAAGGTAATTACAATAATAAAGTTCATTGTGTCAGGTGGTGCTTCAGAGTTTTACAGTACTGCAGGATGGACTGAAGGACGGGACAGACTGAGTCTGGAGGCAGGATGCTGCTGTTCAGCCTGGGTGGACAGAAGGAGGGCGAGGAGAACCGGTGCATGGTTGGTTCTGGACCCTGACAGCTCCTCTTCTCTGTCAGTGTCTGGACTGTGGCATACAGACAGGTTCCTCTCTGACTGTTGTGTGGTCTCAGTACAGGAAACAGAGTGAAAAACATGATTTGGACCAAGAACCAGAACTTCAGCCTTGTGTGTGTGTGTGTGTTGAGCTGCAGGACTCTGGAGGACACCAGGTCCTTGACGGCAGGTTAGTGTGGTCTTCAGGTTACGTGTGAGAACCATCAGGACTCTTCTGACCAACAACGTGCCGACAAACTACACACAAACACATTTAAGGTCTTTTCACAATAAAAGCCTGGTTTCACTGCATCTCTTCCTCATGCTGGGCTAAGCTAAGCTAAGCTAATCCTGAGGCTGTTTGTTTAAAGAAGAACGGGACGACAAAGAACAAGTGAAACCTTTATTAACACAACAACATGTTGACAGAGCAGAGAGTGTGTGTGTGTGTGTGTGTGTGTGTGTGTGTGTGTGTGTGTGTGTGTGTGTGTGTGTGTTCAGTGTGTGGAGAACTTGGGCAGCTGGTTCCCCAGAATGACCCGTCTCTCCACTCCGTCCTCCGAGATGCTCGCCAGTCTCACCACACCGCCGCTGGAGCCGTCCCTCTCCATCGCCAGAGACAGAGCTGTGAGACAGATGGGTCAGAGACAGACGGGTCAGAGAATACATATAAACATGTGACTGGCTGCTGGACCACGGTGGACCAGGTGAGTCAGAAGTTGAGCTGCTTAACATTAACTTCTGAGTCGCTGTGAGGTTCAGGCCTCTGATCTACGTGTTGAAGTGTTTCTGTTCTGTGAGGTCAGCGCTCCATCTTCTGTCCTGACAGCCGCCCGACATCACTGGCCTCGGGCTGTTGGACCTCAGTACTGCTGCACATCGTTCCCTGGTGACTCTGTAACTCTGGACAGATTCCTTGTGTCAGAATCATCTTCCTGGATTCAGCCAGGCTGTAACGTTCAGGGATTAAATCCTGACTAACGAGAATTAAAGTAACTGGAGAGAAAATGTTTCCTACGTCATCACAACCCTCCAGGATACAAACAGCAGCTGCCTCGTTCACCTCCATCACTTCATGGGCCGGTCTGAACCTCACAGCGACGAGCCTGAGCACTCAACGCTTCGCCTGTGTGTACGTGTCTACAGTGTTGGGAGTAGAGTTCCCAGCATGCCTTGCAGCAGCAGTGTGTACCTGCAGCAGTTAGCTCCAGACACTGCTCTTTGCTCATGCCGGGCTTGTAGTTGGAGTCCATGAAGCCGTAGATGTAGGTGCTGCCGCTGCCGCCCACCGACACCGGCTGCCTCACCAACATCCCACCAATGGGGACGCAGTACACCTAACACAAGACACAGACAGGTGAGCAGTCAGACAGGTGAGCAGTCAGACGGGCTGTATACACTCAGTGTACATCAGTGTAAAGGTGTTTGGTACCTGTCCGCCCTTCCTGCGGTCCCAGCCTGCCACCAGGATCCCGGCTGACAGCTCCTCTCTGTAGCGGTAGCAGCTCGCTTTGAACAGATTGGCTGCCGTCTCCACCAATGGGGGCTCGTCCAGCTCGATGCTAGGGGTGGGATCACACACAGGTTAATATCCGAAACACCTGTGTGTGTGTGTGTGTGTGTGTGTGTGTGTGTGTGTGTGTGTGCGTGCGTGCGTGTTACCTGTGGAAGCCCAGCTGGTAGGTGACCACGTCAGCGATGGCCTGAGTGTCAGCGGCTGATCCGGACCTGCAGCCGTCACATGACGTCACGTTAACTCACAGGAACACACAACAGGAACACACAAGGTTCTCAGGTAGGACTATAAAAGGTTCCTGGGTTCCTCTGAGCTTCTTGGATTGGATTAGAAAATGTTGAGCTTCTTAAAAATATCTTCTGATTCCTTAAAACCTTCATATCAAAAGATTATGGACCTCCAAGATCTTTGTTGTTTCTTAAATAGCTCATGTAAACAGGTTCTAGGTCTGGATAATGTTCCTGTGTTCTCTAAGAGTTACAACAAAGAGTCTGGAGGAAACTTCTAATAAAAGGGTTCTGCTCTGCCTTGTAAACTTAGGTTCCTACAGAGATCTTTAAATGAACCTGGGCTACATTAAGACATATTTGGGTTTCTGAGAGAAGGTTCTGGAGTTCCAGATCAGAAGATTTCAGCTTGATAAAGGTTCCTGAGTTCCAAGATAAGTCTCTAAAGGTTTTATACAGAACAGTTCCTGAGCTCTCCTCTACAGCTCCGGGTCTGGGAGCTCATCAGAGCCACTGACCTGCAGCAGAAGATCCGATCGTGGATGGGAGTCAGTTTGTCTGTGACTCTGTTGGCGATGTAAGCTCTGAGAGACAGACAGGCAGAGACAGACAGGTTCAGGTGACTGGGTACGACACACAGCTTTATTATACTCCGTCTTTTGTTTGTCTCACCCTGTGGTGGTTCGAGAGTCGGCACCAATCACCACTCCTCCATCGTACTCCACCGCCATGATGGTGGTCTGACAGGCAGGCAGACAGACAGACGGACAAACAGGTTACTGAGCATTATAATCAAGTTCAGTCCTCTGTATCAGTTGAAGCTGACATAATGATGATTGTCAGCCGTTAAGTCAAACACGAGCTCTCCTGTTAGCTCATAGCACAGTTAGCACTGAGAGCTAATGAGGTATAATCAGAACCATCAGCGGGTCAACGTCTGTTTATCAGAACCAGCAGCGGGTTAACGTCTGTTTATCAGAACCATCAGCGGGTCAACGTCTGTTTATCAGAACCATCAGCGGGTCAACGTCTGTTTATCAGAACCATCAGCGGGTCAACGTCTGTTTATCAGAACCATCAGCGGGTCAACGCCTGTTTATTATCGGACAGCTGACAACAGATGTACGAACACGTCCAGCGGCTTGTCCCGCTTCTGCCACTGTTATAAACCAGCTCCTCTGTCTCGGTCCAGTCTGGTTCGGTCCTGTTTGTTCCTCCTCTGGTCCAAACTCACAATTATTAGCAGTTTGCTAGCGTTAGCCGCCGTTAGCCGCTGCAGAAGTGCTGTCTCATTCAGCCGCTGTTTATACTTAAACACCCTCCACAGGAACAGAACCGGGTCCGGCTCGGTCCACCCCGCTCCCACAGCCCGTTTACTCACCCCGGTGCTGACTTCCTGGCTGGTCCAGTCCGGGACCAGCTCGCTTTTGGCAGATACCTTTTGTCCAAAGTTCGGCATCATTGTTGCTAGCGCCGCCATCTTGTCTGTATGTGAACGGAGCGGGCACGCGCGGCGCTGTACGTGACGGTGGTGCGTCTGATTTACGTAACCAGCGGTGTGTGCGTGTGCGTGTGTGTGTGTGTTACTAACAAAACCATAAACCAGTACCAGTAAACACACCGTCAGAGTTCTTTCAGTTATACTTTTTATTTTAAATTTTACACTGAACCAGCGACACAAGAAGAGTTTTGTTCAGGCATGTTGTCGGACACCTCTGCAGCGGGGCCTTAACTCAGTTTAAAAAAACTTTATTGTACACAACGTGTTGGCACAAGGTGCGAATATCACCTACTGTATGAGATGAAAGAGAGAAATCAGACAGAAAACATAATAGAATTAAATAATAAGAAGAAAGAAAGAAAGAAAAGATAAAACAGTCAGTAAATCAGAGTAAAACAGGTGAAGGGAGAGCTGCTGGTCTTCAGTAAGGTTCCTCCACTGACCGACAAAGTTTCAGTGCTTTTTTCTTCTCCATACAGTTCAGACATGAAAAATAATGACGTAGTTCTTTATGAAAAACACAGAAGTTCGGTCTTGATTTCATGCATCTGTTTCTATGAATAAAAGGTTTACAGAGATGATAAAAGTGTTAACAGCAGGTGACAGGACGCCTCTGTCACAGAAACACCATACAAAACAAATAACCAGTCTTACAATCTAAAAACTGTAGAAATGATACTGTGTTTGATGAGAATGGATCCAGTTCTTTAACCAAGGTGTGATATTAGGTAGTCTAAGATCAGTGATAGTGTGACCAGTGACCAGAAGTGAAGGAAGTGTTGGGTTCACATTACTCTGACACAGATTATAAGACATCACCACGACAGACTGAGGGATTTCTTTGACAGGATAGTTATACTGCCTTCTTTGTTTGACTGAGTATGTTTCCTCATTACACTTCAGCTCACATCGCTCACACAGCAGAAACATCTCTTCCCGTGGTTTGTCATGTATGCAGGCCGTCCATGCACACCGTGTGGCTCGAGGTGGCTCGTCTGTGCCACAGTTCACAAACCAGGACCATGAGATGTTGGACGGGAGTTTTAGAATAATACGGGCTGACGGAGGTCACTGCAGGTGAACTGGCCTGATGCAGCTGCATGCACACTGCACCAAAACATACAGACACGATGACTCTAACCGAGAAAAACGCCAGCTTGTCACCAATATTTCTACTGTGAGGCTGAAGAAACCGGCGAGCTGAGGTCTTTGAATGAGACTTCACGTCGTCTTTGCCGTGAGACAATAATATCGTCTGTCACGGCGTTTGGCCGCGACAATATTGTGATATGAAATGTGAACATCGCCTGCTGGAGGCAGGTCGATTATCAGGGCTGATGTTCAGGTGTTCTGATCAACGGTATCGTGGTTATTCTGTCAGATCGCAGATGAAATACATTTCTGACTAGTTTGATGATGCAACATCCTGTCAAACAACGCCGTCTGATTGGTCACACAGTTAATACCCTATAAACACTGACTAATCTAAATCTGCAGATGAACTAAATGCTTTAGATGAATGTAGTGCAGTGGAAATATAAAGTACTCAAGTAAAGTTCCTCCAGTTCAGGTCGGCAACCTGCAGCTCTCTGATCCCTCTGATGAGACTCAGCTTTTGAACATAATGAGTATTTAATTAAAATGTATTTTATTTTAGTTCGTTCATTTTGAAAATGTAATTCTATGAAGATTATGGCGATCTTGTAACATCTAAATAAAACGTGTTAAAATATTTTTGTCGCTCTTTATACACGTCACAACCTCCGATGTGCGACACGCGCCAGTCTGCAGTTTCTTTAACTTTTCCACCCCAACATGTCTGAAGAAAACAGACGTTCAGTGAGAAACTGGTTCACCAGTGTGTTTAATATGTAATGAGAAACTAGCTAACAACAAAAAGTCAAATGTCAAGACATTTCCAGAATAAACACGCAGCCTTTGCTCAAAAATATCCAGATGGAGATGAGAGACACGGAACTGACACAGAAGGCTGATCTGAGCAAAAATCACTTGAAGAAGTGGATGAAGTCAGCAGTTTAAAGTACATGTGATAGTTCTGTTGCCGCTCAGGAAATAATCAGGCACCGGAAGCCGTTCACAGATGGAGAATATATAAAAGAATCTTTCGTTAAGATTTCAGAACATCTATTCACAGACTTTAAAAACAAGAGTGAAATTGTGCAGAGAATCAGGGACATGCCCCTCTCTGCAAAGACTGTCAAATCACCAGACAGCAAATCAAAGACATCAGTTCAGCTGTGGCCTACTGAATAACATGTGATGAATCTAAAGACAGAGGTTGTTCTGCCGGTATGTAAACTCTGCTGGGCCACAGGAAGAAATGATTGAGTTGATACCACTAAAAGGCCAAACACGGGGGGAGGATGTCTGTGAGGCTGTTCTGAATTGTTTAAGAGCCAAAGGAATGCACAGAAGTAATGAATGTTGTCATTCACACTGTCAGTAGAATAATGGCGAAAGATCTCCTGCTGCACAACAAAGTCCGGTGGCTGTCCAGAGGTGAGGTGCTGAAACGCTTTGCCGCGTGTCTGGAAGAAGTGAAAACCTTCCTGCTGAGCTGGAGCAGCCAGAGTGGCTGGAAGAGCTTCCTGAACACACTGAACACACTGAACACAGCTCTGCAGGGGAGGGGACACACAGCTCTGCACATGCTGGAGGAGGTTTTGGCATTCGAGAGAGATTCACCAGAGATTTACAGAAAGGTTCACTGTCACACTTCCCCAGTCTGAGAGAGTTCAGAGAAGCTCGCATGATGAATTTGGAGTATTCACATTCTGCAGTCATCACAATGCAAACAACGTTTGGGAAACGATTCAGTGAGTTCAGAGAGGAAACAAACACATTATCCTTCCCTGTCACTCCCCTCAGCCTCGATCCATCCCTGTGGAATACGACAGCATTTCCAGGTGTGAGTCCACCTGATCTTCAGATGGAACTGGCTGACACACCGACAAAGACAGCGGACCTTGAAGATGTTTCACGTCAGAAGGCCGTACTTGCTCAGAATCACAAACGGCGTGATACTGAGAACCTTCCCAGACCAGAAGAACTTTGGATCCACATGTGTACGTGAGCAGATGTTCTCCAACATCAACTTTATTAAAACAAACATCACAGATGGCAGCTGACAGTCCTGATGGAGGTGACGGCCTACAGCCTCGATGTGCAGACGCTGTGCTGAGGTTCAGAATCACATTCACCAACTGTGATCAATATTTTAATTGCCTATTATTTTGCATATATTCATGTTTTTTCATTGTTCAGTGAAGTAGACCTTTTATTATTCAGGCTGCCAGCTGACTGCAGGGCGCCAGGATGACATCACAGAGAGGACGGTGTTTCTGTTTCCTGCCGGTGGATCATTTAAGTTCAGTGTGTTTTATTTCATTATTACAAGAAGGATTCAAACAGACTTTAAGTATTTTTACTTCAGCCCAGCGTCTTTTTTCTGTTGCATGCAGAGATGTTATTTCATTTCCCTGCAGTCGCTCGTTGATTTCATGTAAAACATTATAGTTTGTTTATAGCACAAAATAAAATCCTGTTATATGCAGAAATGTTATTTCACTGGCTCCCAGTGTTTCCTTCACTGAGTGACACGGGTCCAAATGGATCTGAGTGGTAAAGGTTGCCGACCCCTGGTCCTGCTGGACCTCAGAACAGAACTTCCTCCAGTTGGACTTCAGAACAGAACTTCCTCCAGCTGGACTTCAGAACAGAACATCCTCCTTTAAATTGTAATTTGGCTGATTTCTTTGCTGGTTGTTGGTATTTTGACACAACAAGTTTCATCTTTACTGAATGATCATCGGTACCAAACATCACTTCTCAGCCTGCTCGGTTTCTAATAATGTGTTATGGGCCCAGAAGAAGCCACACGGGTCGGGCCCTGTGGCCCACACCTGGGACTGCTGCTCTTTAACTTCAGGACTTGTTCTGAATGACTCACCTGGTCTAAATGAAGGACAGATCCAAAGATCACTGGTCTGTTTTTAACCTGTCACAAAGATTCACTTCTCCTCTGAGACCTTGTATATGACCAGTTGTGTTGAAATGAGAAAACCTTCAGAACCAGCACATGTTGTGACCCGGTTCCTCCCTTGGATAACAGCTTCTGCCCTGCAGCTCTGAGGCAGCTGTCGCTCTCAGCATGACCCACCTGATGTTGTTCTTTGGGTTCAGTGTTCTCACATCATCCAGAGATTAAACTTCCATCCCTTCATGTTTGGATCAACAAGTTCACGTCACTGTCAAGTTCCACTTTGCTTCCTCATGCGGTGATCTGACTTCACCTCCCTCTGTATGAAATCTGTCCCCAGGAATATTTAACTTTACCAAGATCTTGGATTGTGAACGTGTCCTTCACACTTTCAGGTGTTTGACTGTCTGTTGCTGCAGTGACGAGATAATAAGGTGATTAATGCAGAAGGTCTGAAACAATCAGGACCAAACTGGAAGAAAATGCTGCATTTCCAGTTCAGAATCCAGATGAATGTTGTGTTCACAGAAGACAAACTGACCATGAAAGTGTGTTAATGATTATCTGGGTCTGTTATTTGCGATGCTACACTTTATACTTTATACTTTAATTATCACGACTGTGTCTGCTCTCACTCACATGCTGGTATTTGTGTCTCTGTGGGTTCAGCTGTGTTCTTTGTGATAAACCTCTCTGGCCTGTTTCTGTGTCCTGTGTCTGTGTGGGAGAGAAGATGTGCAGGTCACTTCCTGTCGTGACCAACAAACCGTATCTGGCTTCTTCCTGTCTGCTGTAACATCTCTGGCAGATAATCGCGGCGGTCAGAACTGCGTTTGCTGGTTCTACAGGTCCAGTCTGCATGGACAGGCTCAGTTGTTGCTCTCTCACCTGGATCTCTGCTACTGCTTCACATTTCACTTCTCAGTTTCACCTGTAATTTTCATTCCAGGTTTAAAACATCATCATAGTTACAGTGATGCAGATTTCATGCCATGATTGACTGTCGCAGTCATTTCACTCATCAGCATCACCTGTAAGTGTGTTCAGGTAAACAGTCTGTCGTACCTCCTCTGACGGAGAAGTCGCTCCTTGGCTGGTTGCTGAGAGAACGTCCTGTGAAAATGTTTGGACATCACCTCCTCCATCAGCATCATGTCATATAGTGATATATCATCATGTCCACTGTCTGTCTTCAGCGTCTCTCAGGTTTACGCTCGTCTTCTCTCCGTCAGCCAACTCGGCTGTGACGATGTGCTTCGTGGCTCCCGAGTCAAACATGAGGTGTTTCTGCTTCACTCTGCTGACGGAGCGTCTTCCCCCGTGAAAGCCAACATGTTGTCCTCTCCATCAGCCGCTTGCTTCACCTCGTCTCACTGTCTCACTGTCTCACTGTCTCGCTGCTGTTTGCATCTTTATGTGTGCAGCTCTTACAGAAGCTGCAGCATCGTCTGTGGTCTCTGTTCCCGTCGCTGGCTTCACTGAGCTCCAGGTCTTTGTGACCTTTCTGGCCGCAGGTATAATAAATAAGTTTCATGTTAATGTTTTCTCTTCCTCTCACTCTGGTCACGCTGTCATCAGTTGAAGCGTAACAGCCTCTCAGACCTGAAGCACCTTTCTGCCAACATCCGCTGCGTCTCTGATAACAAGCGACAGGTTCTATCATCCAGCAGTCGTATCAGTTCAGCAGCCTCGTCTGTTCTCCTGCGTCCTCAGCGTCCTCGTGGGCGGAGTCACCCGGCGTGGAGCTCTCTAAGTTCAGCAGACGCAGGTTTGCCAAACACTTCGTCTCCCACAACTCATGATTCATTTCATCTCTGTCGAAACATAATCGGCTCCATCAGCTTCCAAACTTCCTGAGCCCATAACCTGCTGACCCTGTTATTATAAAGGACCTGATGGGTTTCATAGCAGAATAATCTGACACACAGTCGTGAGTTTCTCAGCTGACATCAGCTCCACAGAACAAGCTGCGTCACTTTACTGATCATTAGCAGCACCTGTGTGTGAGACTCCTCCCACTCAGCTATCAGGTAGAAACAGAACTCAACACGTCCCTCAGGGGTCAGAACCTCACCTGAGGGCAGGCCCGGTTCTGGACTGGCTCGATTGGGTGCAGTAGAACAGTTGACTGGTCACCAGCTGGTGTGTTAGGAGCGTTCTGCAACCTTCTGACTTACAAATGGATCCAAAAACTCTTTTCAGAGTTTTAAAATATGTTGATACACGTTCAGTTAAACATCACGTTACTGTGAATAATGGTCATTTCTTTGTGTGGTGCACATCAACACAGTCCTGTTGCATGAGAGCTGAAGAAGATCTTTGCATCTGGTGAGCAGGTGGATGTCATGAAGGTGTATTTGGATAGATCTGGTAGATTTACCAGATTAGAGCTCGATACCAGCAGATAAATCAGTCTGCAAGGTTTAAACTGCAGGTAAGCAGACAGTCATTGTGTCTTTCACTCTGGTTTCTGATTTTAAATAAATCTTTATTTAACTCTGGAACAACAAATGTCAATATGTGATGTGAGTCTTTGTGAAGAGTTGGAGGGTCAGGATGAGAACACGCATCAGTCAGAGGCTGAAGATCAGGAAGACTGAAGCTGAAACTAATTCAAATCTGTGTGCACACATCCATGTGTTAGGACAATCTGAGAGCTGTAATATCCATAGAAGAGGATGTTTAGGTGAGTGTGATGGAGGAAGGATAGTGACTTTGTTCATCTCTTCATTGTATGAAGTATCTCATTTTGCAATATAAGGCACATTAGACCCGGAGATGCAACGACCAAACGGCTTCATCAACACCTGATTATAGTTAATCTGATATTAAATGGAATATAACCCAAGTATTATTATTTGTGTTATTATCGTCCAGCATTTGCTAATCATGTTACAAGTTCTCCAGTTTGAAGTATGAACAATAACTATTTTGTGTTGTTCTGTTGTGTTCCTCTTTGTTGTGTTTGCTGGCTCTGTGACTACAGATCTTGTTGTGGCTGTTACAGCATCAGACAGAAACCTTGATGATCATCATGTCCAGCTGCTGCCACAGTTGCCACGGTGCGTCAGAACGGACCCGAGCTGTGGCTTCATCCGGCCCAGTACAAGAAAATATTCTTCAGCCCCCCTAAACAACAAGAACGTTTCTCAGTAAAGTCAGTATTCATCTCCGCTGGTAGCAGCATCAGTTAGCTCCAGCTAACAGCTAACAGCTAACAGCTAACAGCTAACAGCTAACAGCCTGGGCACAGAGGAGGACTCGGTGTAGACAGGCTTTTATTCTGAAATGTTCTAATATCTTCTCCAGAATGAGTGACAATGAAATGACTATAAATTATAAAACCTGGTCTGTTCAGACAGAAGACCAACAACCAGAAACACAACACGAGGCCTGAGAGACGATAATCAGAAAATCAGTCCAAAGAGGAAAAGCAAAGTTAAACTACGCTACACGGAGCTGAGACACAAATCATCAAAACGCTTCACAGTGGAGGAAAACAAAACACTGACAAAATGAACGAGCTTTAAAAGAACAAGCTGACCAAAAAACTTCATCAAAACAAAATCTCTCTTCTTCAGCGGTATATCAGAAAAACAGGAAACAAGCGAGGAAATACTTAGCAAGACCTGCGACTCTGACGATCTTTACTTCTCTGTTCAGCCTGTTAGTGTTAGTCAACACACGCTGACTGTTCACAGAGCTGATGTGTCTTATATTAACACGTGGAAACACGTTTCAGAATAAATCATCCATCCCTCCTTCTTCCTCCAACAGACGGCTGGTGACTCGGAGCGATCATGGACTTAATATCAGACGTGTTTCTGAACATGTAGCTACATGTGAGAATTATCCACCTCTGAGAACTCATGCTGCAGATAAAACGTCAACACGATAATGTAACTGCTAGCTGCCATTAGCTCGTTAGCTCAGCTAGCTGTGGGGCTGGTGGACAGATCAGGGCTAGCTGTTAGCATGCTAACTTCAGCAGATATACCTGCAACACAGACTTCTTTGGAATAATGTAAAAAAGATCTTGTTGCTTTACATTTTCATTACAAGTTTTTATTCTTAAATATTTTACCTGTGATTCTGACAAACTGCACCTTAAAGAATGAAATATTCCAGTTAGCCATCATACAACATGTTAAAGGAGCTGTGACGAACTCTCGTGATGAGGTGAAACTTTCTGTGATATCAGTTTGTAACAGCAGCGAGCAGGAAACAACCTGAGCAGCTGTCAGCTCGGTGTCGAGTCGGTCGGTCCGTGTTTGTACTGTGACAGGATTAAACTGTGATGATGGTTTGAACTGAAAAAGAAAAACTGAAGCTGACTTTATTCTGGGCAGCAAACCGCCATTTGCCCATCCCTTTAGCAGCTAGATCTGGTTTTAGACAGAGGCCGGCAAATTGGGGGTCTATTTTGGGTCCACTTGTTTCTGCCTCGCCTGCTGTCTAAATCCAGGCCATCGATGCTCCGGCCCCTGTGTGAGAGGGGGGAGGTGTTGATGACCTGCACTGTTGTGCGACCCACAACCGGGGAATTTTAAAACCAGGAAACATCTGATCACAGCAGTCAGTCCATCACTTCATCTGAAGGCGGCCAGACGAGATCCAGGAGCTGCAGCGTCTCCTCGGTCTCTGTAACTGTCTTCGCTGTCCGCTTGTTGTTGCAGCAGCAAGCTAGCTAAATGTGCCTCCTTGTCTTTCTACAAGGGGTTTTAGTGTTACAGGAGAGAAGCCAGCCAAGCTGAGACTGTTTCACAGTGCTAATGTTTGTTCTTCATGATCACTAATTAAAACATTTCAACATGGACCTGTGTTGTTCTGCACTGTGTGACTTCTGATTGAATAAGTCTGTTTCTAAAGTCATATAACATCAGAGGAGTTTTCCTAAAGTAGTGCTGAAATATCGCGTTCTCGTGATACCAACATCGTCTCGTTAGCTGAGCGCATCGTCACACCTCTCGTACCGACGCTGAGTGGAAGACAGCAGAGTAAAACAGCGAGCGTAGCTCTGGAAAACAGTTCATAAATCTTTAACGTGAGTGCGTTTGTGGACTTTGAGGGAGTAAAGCTGAGCAAAGTCTCTCCCACACTGGTCACAGTTGTATGGTCTCTCTCCCGTGTGAACACGTCGGTGGACTTTCAGTTCACTCGTTGTGTGGAAGGCTTTCTCACAGAAGTCACAGCTGTGAGGTTTCTCTCCCGTGTGAATGCGGCGGTGCTTCTTGAGGTCGCCGGACGACACAAAGGTTTTGGGACACTGGTCGCAGCTGAACGGTCTCTGTCCAGAATGGAGACGCTGGTGAACAGTCAGGTTGTCTCCCTTAGAGAAAGACTTCCCACACTGGTCACACCAGTAGGGTTTCTCTCCGGTGTGGACGCGCTGGTGGCTGATCCGCAGAGACAACTGAGAGAAACCTTTCCCACAGTGCTCACAGCTGTACGGTTTCTCTCCGGTGTGGACACGGCGGTGGACTTTCAGGATCCCGGATGTCGTGAAGGCTTTCGCACAGAACTCACAGACGTACGGTTTCTCTCCGGTGTGGGCTCGCCGGTGGATCTTGAGCTGATTGGACGACGTGAAGGTCCGGTCACACTGCTCGCACCAGTACGGCCTCTCTCCGGTGTGGACGCGGCGATGGCTGCACAGACGAGTGGAGGACGTGAAGCTCTTCCCACACAGCTCGCAGCGGTAGGGTTTCTCTCCGGTGTGGACCCGTTTGTGGTTCCTGAGTTCTCCGGATGAGGTGAAGGCTTTGTCACACTGGTCGCAGCTGTACGGTCTCTCGCCGCTGTGGAGCCGCTGATGGACCTTCAGAGATCCAGATGTTGCCAGAACTTTGTCACAGAGCTCACACTGCTGAGGTTTCTGCTCCGGGCGTCTCCGCTGTTTCTAAAGCAGGCAGAGAGAGAAACAGCATGGTGAGTGAGGCGTCACTGAGGACGGACCAGGTCCGATCCTATATCAGTACCGGGTCCGATACAACCAATAACTTATCGGACCAGTGAGCAGCTGGTTAACAACACGTCTCAGTTTGGACATATTTCATTCTAGAAACAAGACAACAGCGTGTGATGTGTGTAAACCCAGCCTGCTGATAGGTGGAGGTTCTGTTGGGTCATACAGAACCACCAGTTTAATGACGAGCCTGTAGAAGTTTCTCCTGACAGAGTTCCAGGAGAAAAGACACAAACCGGCAGCAGACGTTGCTCCGCATCAGACCTGATGACCGAACACCATCTGAGGCCCGTCGGACCACCAAGAGTCCAGGTCCAGACTCCCGTCCAGAACTCTTCTCTACAGTCATGGTATCAATATAAAAACAGCCCTTGTCTCAGCAGCTGAGTATCAGAAAACATTTGGCTCGGCCCGTTTCTAACATGACCCACAATGTTCCAGTTGGACTCATCAATGGACTTCCTGTCAACCAGTACCAAGAAGATCCACCGGGCCTGGACAAGAACACTTTAACTGTAAAATGCATTAGTGGCTTATTAACAGCCTTCACATGCAACCGATGACACAATGACCGGCTACGGCAAGTTCAACGGGTCAGAACTCAAAATGGTCCTTTGGTTAAACTACAGGAGCCACTCGTGCAGATGCTGTGAGCCCGGAGAGGCAGAACATCCTGGTGGTTCTGTGAGATGTATTCTAACAGCACCAGGCTGGTGAGCAGGACACCTGAACAACACGTTCAGCATGCAGGGCTGCAGTCTGGACAGGTGTGTCGACATCACGAGGAGCACGAGGACTTCAGCCACCTGAAGGAGGAAAAGGACGAAACGCAGCAGCAAACTTTGGAAACTTCATTCAAACGAGAAGAATTTCACACAGACTGTAAAGAAATAACACAAATAACAAACACTTTAAGTTTTGAGGGAATGATTTATTCCTAAACGTGAAGTGAAAGAAGTTGTTAACAGTAAAAACACACCAGTATCAGACGGGTTCTTGGTGTCGGCTGTTACCCAGTCCAGCTAATGAAGAGAAAGAAACGGTACCAGAACTTCTGTAGTTGTTCCAGAGATACGAGTCACGATGTTTCCTGTCTACAAGTGAAAGATTCACCTGGTATAACTGAGAGTTCTTTGTTACTTCAGAGAGAAAGTGCTGTTGGATATCTGGTGAAATGTGAACATATCAAACTGACAACAACAACAGAGAGGGGCAGCGGTTCTGGTCGGTCAGTAAGCTGTGAACCCAACAGTACACCATATCTGGTTCTGTCTCTGACGGACCCCCCAGTCACAGCTGAGCTTGACTGAAACGACTTCTTCAACCTCACAAACAAACTGTTTTATTTTTACACAAACAGACTCTTTACTCTCTAAGTTTACTCTAACTTTACTGTCCACCCTGCAGGTTCTGATCCAGTGTACCGGTGACCATTCATAAGAACCCGACGACAGACGAGATGTAGAACACAGAAGCTTCCTGGACGTGTGGCCGCTGTGACCTTTGACCTCTGGACACGAAGCGTCATCACTTCATTTTATCCTCCAAGACATTTCTGTGAAACTGTCAGATCCAACATGGCCGCCACGGCACAGGAAGTTACAACACTGATTCTGACACACGAGCTGGAAGAAGAAGAAGAACTCTGATCACGGATCAAACCTACAGATAGAAGCGCTGCAGACACGTCACCTGGTCCAGTTATTAAATGTGTTACAGGTCGTCTGAACATGAGATCATAAACATACAGTCAGTGGTTCTGTGTGTGTGTGTGTGTGTGTGTGTGTGTGTGTGTGTGTGTGTGTGTGTGTGTGAGGTCCTGTCATGATGATCAGCTGAGATCAACATTTGATTCACAACTTCCTAAAATCACCTGAACTGATGGATGAACTCACTGTTTGTATATTTATGGTCTCGTGTTCAGAGGACCTGTAATCAGGGCTGCAGGTATAAACAGGTAAATAAGGTAGTAACACACACTGGCTGACGTCACAGGCTTCCACAGTGATGCTGTGATGAAACAGACGCTTTTTACCAGGACAGTAACATCTTAATGTGTTATACTTAACGCCGAATTTACAAGAAGGCTCCGAGGAGTTAAAATGTGCCAGAACTGTTTCACACAGTTGATCAAGAGTCTCCTCGCGATGCAACAACTCTTAAAATCACCGGATTACTAACGGAGTCTGGGATGTGGAGCGGCAGCACGTCTTCTCCTCTGAGAGCTGCAGCTGTGTGATGTTCACGGTGTCATGGTGGGTGGAGAGGAGGTTAAATAATATCTACAGTCAGTCAGTCTACAGTCAGTCAGTCTACAGTCAGTCGGTGCTCAGCAGCTCACTGACCGAACCTCTGACTGCCGGTACCGGCTCCGACTCTGACCCGGAGCGGCTCCGACCGATACCAGCCAGAGACCAACTTCACCACAGGTACACATCCAAACACTAACCTTCTTCTGGGAACTCATCTCTTCTTCTTCTTCTTCTTCTTCTTCTTCACTCTGCCTTCAGTCCTGTAGTCACAAAATGGCCGCGGTCGCTCCTCCTCCTCACTCCGCTCTGCGCCGAGCCGATCCCCTTCTGCGCATGCGCCATGCCTGTCAGAGAAGGTGACCTCCACTGTGCCTGTTCAGAATGACTGACGATAAAACAGTCAGACAGTCATTCTGAACAGGCACAGTGGAGGTCACCCTCTCTGACAGGCAGAACGCATGCGCATAAGGGGATCGGCTCGGAGCAGAGCGGAGTGATATCTGTGTGTGTGTGTGTGTGTGTGTGTGTGTATATATATATATATATTAATATATATATATATTAATTACACTACAAAGCTTTAATCTCATGAAGCCTTTTAAAGCATACAGTGTCATTACATTCATTCTCAGGTATCAAACGCTGCTCATTGTGTAACAGAAAGACAAGCCGCATCACATCACTGCTCTAATTAAATGTATCATGACATTTATTGTGTTTATTATATAAGATCACTTTGAAATACTTTTACTTACAGAATAGATATTTGTGTTGGACCTAAAGACATTCAGAACCGTTCAACTGGCTCCACCAACAACAAACATTAACAGCTCTTTCAACAGAACCGACTCTGCTTCTTTCACTATGTCGCCTTGAAGAAGTTCTATGATCTGATCGAGACTCCTGTTAGTTAGGAGAGAAATTAATCACATGCAACAGTTTTACATCTTGTTCACACTGACCTCAATCTGTCATGAAGGAAAACACAAACACGACTTCATTCATATTTATTAGACTTCTACAGAGAAAGAAAGAATCGATGTTCTGACGGACAAAACAAAAAGCAGTTATTGAATGAACATTAGTAAAACAAAGACCGTGTTAGAATCAGCTCTCAGAACACACGATGGTCTGTTTCGTCATCAGCTGACTGATGGACAGTTGCCATGGTGACAGTCAAAGGATGACTGTCGGTTCAGAGACGCAGCCAGTCGCTCTTCATCAGGGTGATGAAAGAAGCACGTGTTCTCTGAGAAACAAGATCAACTGATGATTGTTCTGCTTGTGACTTCAGGGAATCGATCCATTTCTTCTCAGGTCAGAGTTGATTCTGGAGCTTTTTGTTTGGTCGACAGTCACAAGAGAAGTGAGGCTTCGTCACCGGAGGGTCAACGTGGGATCTTACAGTCGTTGATGTCTTTCTGGTGAAACATATTGATTACTGATCAACATCCCTGTGAGGAGAGACAACTGGCTTCTGTCTTTCAGGGAAATAATTAGTTTTTTTTAAGAAAATGATGGAAGTTAAACTTCTAACAATCCAGAGACTAATTCTGTTGTCAGTATGTGACGAATCCTGAGAACCAGCGGAAGCACAAAGAGTTTCTAATATGAATTCATCAAATAACACAAAATAAAAACATGAGATTGGAATGATATAAGAGAACATCTACATTAACACATAGTATCACTGAATTATTTTAAGTTTTTACCAAAACTCATGAAAAAGCAATGTGGTATCATGCACACGATGATTATCTACAGTTTGGACAGTTTTCAGACAGTTGGGGTGAATAAGAGCAGAGGAGAAGAGGAATGTTGCTCATCAACATGATGTAGGTCCTCAGAGACGTCCAACAGTCCGTCCATGTTGGCGTCATCTCTGTCTGAAGAGAAAACAAAGTGTTTGTTGGAGTGAAACATCTCCTGAGGTCAGAGGTCCCTGTGTTCACTCCCTCAGCTCCTCAGAGAGACTCCAGATGTTCCCCTGTTGGAGAAGGTTCTGCCCAGGATCCAGGAGCACCAAGCTGCCAGGGGGCCCAGAGGAACATTCAGCTAACTTATCACTCACCTGAGGCATTTAAAATTAAAACACGAAACATTACAATGGAAAGTCTGAGTGCTGTATCGTAGACAACTGGACTTTTCATCAATCAACTAAGTTCTGAAGAACTTCGAACAATTATGACCTGATGACTGAGACCTTTGATGTTAAAATGTTAATCCATCCTATTCTACTGAGAATAAATAAGCAGCGGTCCCACATTTCATTAATGTCATTAGTGACTGTAAATGAATGTGAAGTATTTCATGTTATTAAGGTTTCCACTCTCAAAACCAGTGTGGTCAGATTTCTTCATTAAGCCACATCTTGGACTGTTTGCTCCTCCTTGTAACAAATTTTGAGCAGTGGAGACGTCAGATTCAGATTAAACTGATTCACAACACAGACAACATGCCAACACTGGTGAAAGGACTGGATACGCTCAGAGAATCAGACGGACAGCTGGCAGCTGGTTCTGTGAGAGAAGATTTATAATGAATCTGTCACCAGGAAACAGGAAACAGCTGACTTAGCTCTCTAAACTGTTCACGTGGGTACAGCGTGGAGTCGCTGGTGGACTTTGACAGAACTACTGTAAGAGAAGGTTTTCCCACACTGGTCACAGCTATACGGTTTCTCTCCAGTGTGGACACGTTGGTGGACTTTTAGTTCACCAGATGCACTGAAAGCTTTCCCACACAGGTCACAACTGAACGGTTTCTCTCCAGTGTGGAAACGTTGGTGTTTTTTTAAATCACTCGATGACGTGAAGGCTTTCTCGCACTGGTCACAACTGAACGGTTTCTCCTTTGTGTGACCACGGAGGTGAAGCGTTAGATTGTTTCCATTAGCGAAAGCTTTCCCACATTGATCACACCAGTATGGTTTCTCTCCAGTGTGAACTCGTTGGTGGCTACTTAGTGCAGACACCTGAGTGAAGGCTTTGTCACAGTAGTCACAGCTGTATGGTTTCTCTCCAGTGTGAACTCTTCTGTGGATCTTTAACTGACCGGATGTGGTGAAAGCCTTCTCGCAAAGGTCGCAATTGTATGGTTTCTCTCCAGTGTGTCTGCGTTGGTGAACCTTCAGTTCACCTGATGAAGCGAAGAATCTCCAGCAATGGTCGCACCAGTATGGTTTCTCTCCACTGTGGACTCGTTGATGGCTGCGCAGGTGAGTTGACTGAGTGAAACTTTTCCCACACAGCTCACAGCGGTAGGGTTTCTCTCCAGTGTGAGTGAGCCGGTGCATCTTCAGTTCACCTGATGAGTTGAAGGCTTTCTCACACTGATCACAGATGTATGGTTTCTCTCCCGTGTGGATCCTCTGATGGACCTTTAAGTAGGCCAGTCTTGTGTAGGACTTGCCACAGTGCTCACAGCTGTGTGGTTTCACTTCCTGGACAGAAACACAGAGAAAGTGAGTCAGTGAGATCTGATGGTGGAACGAGCTGCAGGGATCCAACTACAGTCTTCATACATCTGTAGTTTAGCAAATTATTTCTTATTTCAGCATGTAATTTTCTCGTATTTAAATGTTTGCTAACAAACTACTGGAATCTGCTCAACTTCTGTTCTCTATCCACCTCTGGTACTGCCCCGTATCTAGAGTAGGGTTCTTGCGGTCCGGTGGGTGAGCTGCAGTTAGTTTGATTTTGTGCTAACAGACTGAAACAGTATTTGTCAGGCAGAGAGAAGAAGCAGCATGTTGCTGGTTTGCAGGAGCCTGAGAGTAGCTGATTAGCTCGGCTCCACAGGAGGTGCTTCTGTCTTTAATAAGTTTGACACTTTAATTAACAAATAAAGTTTTCTGAATTGAATTGAATGATGTTCAACGAAGTGTCACTGAACTAGTCAGACTGAAGTGCACAGGAGTAAACTCAGTAACGAGTTGGTGCAGCTAACACTGCTGCTCATTACTGTTCAACATCATTTTGGTAGCTGCTCCTGTTCGTCCTCTCAAAGTTACAGCATTACACTGTAATGCAGCACTTTCTGTAACACTTCAAAATAAAAGTATATAGTTTAGTTTATAGTATAGTTTAGTATTTCAGTGGACAGAAACCTTCCATTTCTTAACAAGGCTTTTATTGTGAAACAGGTGTTGAGAAAGATTCACCTACTTCATTTTGATGTTAAACTTTACAAAAACAAGAAGTTTAATCGTTGAGAGAAATAAAAGATGACTTGTCACAGTTGACCTGATGGACTGTAGTGCTGCTCTCATTATGCTCCTCTCGCCTGAATCTCGTTTGATATCTAGTAGTGATGTATGGTATTAATGACTGATGACTAACAAGGTCCTACTTCGCTTCATGTCACCCCCTCGCTCTGTCCCACAACTTCCTGTCTAATCCTTCAGATAGCAAATAAACACCCAAAAAATATCTTATGAAAATATCAATATCCGACTTTGAACCAGTCTCCTTAGTGACCAAACCATGTAATTACATCGCCATGTGTAAAACAAGCTAACGTTGTGAGAGAAGTGTTTTCACTGGGCTGCTCCAGGTTTTAATGTAAAGTCCTTGTTTAGCAGCCATTTTCCTCCGACATCACGCTCAGAGTGCCGCTCTGTTCAGCTCATATAAACAAAGAGAATCTCACAAACTGTTCTCATCACTTGGAGGTCGAGCAGCAGCTGTAAAGTTACTGCACAGTGAAACCTGGAGGGGCATCCCGACATATCTTGAGGTAAAAAAACATATTTGATAACCCGTTAGCTAACGTTAGCATTCAGCTACTTCCTAGCTAACAATAATGTCTGATTACATGCAGCGTGTTTCACCTCCAGGATTAAAGAAATGTGTCCAGCAGTATGTTAGCATGGAAGTGGTTGATTGCTAATGTTAGCTGCTGTCTAACAGAAGCTAACGACTCATCAGATGTTGCTGTACTTTGACATTTGTCCCTTCAGACTTTCACTATTTGTTGTCTTTTCAGTTGCTGATCAATCAGGATAAAAATGATTCTTTAAACCATCAGCGTGATGTCACAGGAAAACATCCGCTGTGTGACGACGACGGACTTCTTTTATACAACTTCTTATTTATGTTTGTGTCTGAGAGAAGCTGAAGAAGTTCTGTCATAAATCCACATTTCTGACAATAAACTCTCAGATTCTGTTTGTTTTGGTTGATTGTTCGACACATTGAAGTGTTTTGTCATCAGACGACCAGATTACAACATGAAGTCTTCACCTGCCGTGACAGAGAGCTGGAGTCAGATACACACAGATAAAGTGCTGATCCGGTCTGAACTGGGTCAGAATCTCACACAATGTTTGTCAGTTTGTTGACATTAAATTCAAACCTCATGTAGTTTAGTGTTAAATCTCAGTGAACTACATCGTCTCATCAGCACGGCACCAGAACCAACATGGAGCCAACTGGGTCAGAAAAGGTTCTGAACAAGATGAACATCACAATAAATCTGCTCATACTGACAACGGCAGTTCTGGTTCTGTTCTGTGAGCTGATATACAGGAGCAGCTCTACAGTGTTTAAGACTCTGTGACGTCTTTAATGACGACGTGTTTTCAGTCTGAAGACAAACTGACAAACATCACATGTGACTGATGACGCCGTTCAGACCGGATCAGTACTTTATCATCTCTCTACTGGAACACATCCGGTCCTGTGGGTCCACCAGAGGGCCGTGACTTCAACTCTCTATATCTGCAGGGACTCTGAAATTATTGAACTGTATTCTGGATTATCACAGAACATAAGCTGAAGGTTCTGATCCGTCCAGGTTCTGTGTGTCCAGATAATCTCCACAGATGAACTCTGTGATGTGTGAAGCTACATTAACTGTGTAGCAGTAAGAAGCTAATGCTAGGCTACAAACAGACGACATCACGGTCACATGACTGAAACGTCTCCACCACTAAGAGTCTACTATCCAGGTTTTCTATAAACTGATCAATGAACAAGTTGTAAAGTCAGAGTTAGAACAGTGTGGAACTAAAGTGGCCTGTAAAGACGGACTAGTGAGTAGATGAGTCTCCGTGTTGCTGTGAGGACGTTTAATGTCCCCGACAACCTCTGTAGTCTCATTCAGACACTTGTTAGCAACCGCTAACTGTTGTTAGCACATGAAGAGCTTCAGGATTAAACTGTGGGACATTAATGATGAATAGAACCTGTAACATGTTCAGCCTGATACCTCACAGCTTATTACACACATTCAACTGAAAACACATCAACAGACTCTGAGACGAGAGGACACAAAGTGCTAACATGCTAACATGCTAACAGATGTCTGGTTTCAGGATGAGGTCGTTGTTATTCTACTGATGAAGTCTGATCGATTAATTAAACGTCCTGAGACACGAGGTCCGAACTGACACAGACGGGACTACGTGTTGGATGTGCTGAGACTGTATGACAAGCCGTTTTAACATTATTCGACCACACTCCTCTCTGTAATTGCATTTTAGAGCCATAACAGCATTTCTCCTAGTCAAAACTGTATTCTCACTAGTCAGAATGGATGGATATCTGATGGATATCTGAAATGTTCTTTTAGACTAGTAAGAACTGAATTAAAGATATCGGCAATACATATCCAGTCTAGCTATTAAATGTTAAACGGCCACTTAGACACTGATGCTGCAGCTAACAGGCTACACACACACACACACACACACACACACACACACACACACACACGGTTCAAACACTCACCTTCGTGGTAGCACTCATCTTCTTCATCTTCTTCTTCTTCTTCTTCGTCTTCTTCACTCTACCTTCAGTCCTGTAGTCACAAAATGGCTGCGGTGGCTCCTCCTCCTCCTCCTCACTCCGCTCTGTGGACGGGAGAAAGCACAGACATGCACATAGACGCCTGCTTCTGCGATACGTCGACGTCGCCGCCATCTTGGATGTGGCAGCTCCGCCCCGTGAACTAATACAAGTAAACAGAGTGAACTTTATAAAGATCCTTCTACAAAGTGCTGTAAGTTAATGTCTCTGATTTACACATTCACATACGTACGGATACATTCAGGAAACACAGAGGAACCAAAAACAATGTCTGGAACGTTCTCTGATGATTATAAACATGAACTACTCCGTATATACAGGTCGGCACCAAACCACAGGATGGATTTTATAATGTTTTATTTGAGTGTTTACAGCTGCTGATGTCTGTAACTCTGTTACTGTGATGATACATGACGGTTAGATATTGAATCCTTCCATAATAACCACATCCTGACGTGTAAATGTGAATTATTATTATCTGTGTGAATGAAAAGCACCAATGTCGTTTTTATAAATACAGTGATTTCCAATGATCTAAGTACTAATAATAACAATCATGGCGACAAAAAATGAACAAAGTCTGCAAATCAAGATCAGAAACTGCAGCAGCAGTACAGAGATATACTCCGTGACAGATCATTATAACACATGATAATGTATACAAGAACATTTAATGGTAAAAGTAAAGTTGCAGTAGGATACTATTATAAATATGCACCATATGGTTTTATTATTATTAGTAGTAGTAGTATTTTTCTGCATATTCTTGACTTTGAATGGGAGCATCTGTAATGCTGCAGTTTCTCGTTGGGCATCAGTGAAGTATTTCTGATTCTGATTCATGTATCATGAAGTCAGCTGTCCATATTTAAACCTAAATTTAATGAAACAAGTTGACATTATGGTGGACAGACGTCACATTCACATGTCAGGATCTGGTTATTATAGACACAGATTAAATATTTAACTGTCATGTATCATCACAGTAACAGAGTTACAGACATTAGCAGCTATAAACACTCGTATACTGAACATATCAGAGTAGTTAATGTTTATGATCACCACAGAACGTTACAGACGGTGTTTTGGTTCCTCTCTGTTTCCTGAATATATCTGTATGTATGTAAGTGTGTAAATGAGACATTAACTTATAGCATTTTGTAGAAGCAGCTTTATAAAGTTCCCTCCATTGACTCGTATCAGTTCACGGGGCGGAGCTGCCACATCCAAGATGGCGGCGACGTCGACGTACAGTCCAGCGCTCAGTGACGCGTCTATGTATACATGTCTATAGGAGAAGGACTGAGCTCCCAGCCGATCGCTTCTGCGCATGCGTGAAAAGGGGTCCTGCCTATCAGAGAAGGTGACCGACACTGTGCCTGTTCAAAATGACCGACTCACTGTCTGATGGGTGTCCTATAAACAAAACACAGTTACAGACACAACAAACAATCAATAAATTATGGAAATAAATCATCATGAAAGTCACAGATTTGCCCTGCTGGGAAAAAACAGCATGCAGCACCAAATCACAACATATGCTGGTCTTGCTAGTGACTTTTCACCAGCAAGACCAGCTTATGTTGTGTTTGGGTTCTGGATGCTGTTTTTCCAGCAGGGTGTACAGCTGCAAATGTCAGTTAATTTAACAAGATGCCCAGAGCATCCACTCATAGAGGTAAAGAACAGATAAAAATAATTTAAGAAAGGAAGAGATCAGAAATGAAACCAGGAGAGATCCAGGCAGACCCACTGTGATGAGGATGTCAGAGTCCAGGTGTGGATGGAAAACAAGGACAAAAGGAAATATGCTGATATGTTCAACGAAAGGGCCCCAGATCTTCTTAAACCTGGAGTTTATTGTATTTCCTCTGAGTGGAGACCAGAAACCAGGTCGCTCAGTCATGTCTTGAACCAGGGAGGACGTAATGACTTCCATCTCTCAGACTGACCTCAGCAAACATAAGAGCTTGTTGTAGAGCGGAGGGGAGAACGAGTGAGTCATTAGAACAGCACAATATAAGAATAATGTAAGAATAAGAACTCTGCTGCCAGGGTCCTCACCTGCACCAAGCCCAGGCAACACATCACCTCCACTCTCATCCACCTTCACTGGCTCACAGTTAAATCGTGCATCACTTACAAAATTCTCCTCCTGATCTATAAATCTCTCTTCCCTCGCCCCCCAATATCAGTCTGACCTCCTCCACCCCTACACCCAGACCTGGACGCTGGGCTCATCAGGCACACACCAGCTCTCCATCCCTCACACCAAACTACAAACCCTCGGCCACAGAGCCTCCTGTGTGACAGCCTCCGCTCTCTGGAACAAAATCCACAAACACACTTCTCTGGAGACTTTCAAAAGAGACTTAAAAAGTCTTTTTGATAAGGCCTATCGGCTGTAGATCCAGCCAAATCAATCAACTTTTCTATTTTTTATCTCTTATGTATTTTTGGTTTATTCATTTATCCTTTGTTCCATTTTGTTAAGTGTCCTTTGGTACCCTGAAAGGCGCTATAAAAATAAATGTATTATTATTATGATTATGATGATGATTATTATTATTATTATTATTATTATTATTATCACTGAGAGACGATCCAGAGCCACATGTCTGTTCTATATACCACTGTGTAAATGAACGATGTCAGCCTGAAAGCCTGTGAGCTCCGAGCAGAACCAGAGAAGATGTCAGAGAGTCAGTCTGCTGATTTACATTCATCACACGTGGCCGAGACAGGAGATTCAGGTTAGTCTTAGAAAAGTGCAGCTGGGGAAGGATTTTAAACTGAATGAGCTGAAGTCTAACATGACCCCAGTGAGATGATTTCACCAGCGTCCCTGATCCACGCCTCTTTAATCTGGAGAGACGGGCCGCCACGGAGAAGAGGTCCACAGACTGGGAGGTCAGTGTTTGGAGCTCTGGTCCAAGTGTCATCAAAATGAACCGATAATCTGATTGTTGCAGAAAGGAAGCCTTTAGTTTCCAGCCTGCAGGTTTGCTGCCATGAGAGATGAGAGTTATAAGTTGAGACAGAGAATCTGTTCCAGTGGGGTCCAACCCATCTGCCCACATCAGAAGCATCAGAATCAGAATCTCACCTTCACATTTAGGATCGAATTAATTAAAACTCCTCCTGTATAAAATCTTTCCTCCCACTGACTGATTCTCCTGTAGAACACACACATCCTTATTTCACTTCAAAATAAAATAAAGCTTTTCTGTTAGTTAGATCTCGTACATTCAGAGAGAACAATGACTATCTGACGTACATCAACACACGACACACTGATGAACATGTTACTGAACAGAAGTTTCTACACAAGGTTGAGAAACGTGAAAAACTTCAATTCACAAGTCACAAACTGACTCATGTAAACTGTGTTACCTCTGTGTCATTACAAAATACAGAAGTATTAATATCTACAAACATTTTGGTTCAGGAAAATATATATGAGAGACCAGGTGAGACCAGGTGAGACCAGGTGAGACCAGGTGAGACCAGGGGCCTCATTTATAAAACTGTACGTAGGATTGATGTCAAAAGGTTGCGTGAAATTTGTTTCTATCTTATATTATTTACTCTATTGACGGTGACATGTTGTGGTTTCTTTCTTGTGACAAATGTGCTTATTGTAAGTTGCTTTGGACAAAAGTGTCTGTTAAATGTAAATGTGAGTTCTAATGATGAAGATGAACCAGCAGGGGGCGTCTGTGTTCACTGAACGAAAGACTCAGTAAATATCAGGATCTGTAATAACTCACAGATCTTTGATAATAAAGTTAATAAATGAGACTTTACTACAGATTTTACTTTCATGTTTCTCTGCACGTTTATTTATGTAAATTGTTGTAGTTGTTTATATTTTCATGAAAACTCTGATTGGCTGAGCTGAACTGTAAATAAACTGAAACTGATTTATTCACATTATTGAGACAGTTTCATATTAAAGATTCTCTCAAACCTTCAGATCTTCACACATCTTCTACATTATCATTACAGAACTGATTTCTTGGTGTTTCTGGATGTTTGTTATTTGAATACACTAAGATAATTTTAATAACTGTTGAAAGACTTTAAAGATGTTCTAATCTTTAAAGTTTTAATGTAAGAAAGTTGTCTGAATGAAACATTTACAGTTTAGCGGCTCATGTTTAAGTTTTATATCAGAGTTATACAGACAGACTGTTGGATTATTGATCAGGTCTCAGCACCTTCACTCTGCTGCCTGGTAACACATGAGCAGCTGGCCTCTGATTGGCTGAGCTGACTGAGAATAAAGAACAAGACAAATATCGAAGAAAAATTAAAGTTTCATATCAGATGTTCAGATTGTGGTGATAGAAAAAGCTTCCATGTGTTTGTTTGTGTGTGTGTGTGTGTGTGTGTGTGTGTGTGTGTGTGTGTGTGAGTGATACTGCGTGTGTGTGGTACTATTTGTGTGTGTGTGTGTGTGTGTGTGTGTGTGTGTGTGAGTGTGAGTGATACTGCGTGTGTGTGGTACTATTTGTGTGTGTGTGTGTGTGTGTGTGTGTGTGAGTGATACTGCGTGTGTGTGATACTATTTGTGTGTTTGTGTGTCTGTGTGGTGCAGTGTGTCTCCTGCAGGAGGCTCTCAGCTCCTCTTTTCTCTCTTTCTGCTCTGTGAGCTCAGCAGTTCTGCTGGTGACTGATGACTCATCACAGGATGGTTTCTGATTGGCTGAGCTGACTGAGAATAAAGAACAAGACAAATATTCAAGAAAAATATGAGAAAGTTTTGTGTGTGTGTGTCTGTGTGATGCAGTGTGTCTCCTGCAGGAGGCTCTCAGACAAATATCGAAGAAAAATTAAAGTTTCATATCAGATGTTCAGATTGTGGTGATAGAAAAAGCTTCTGTGTGTGTGTGTGTGTGAGATACTGTGTGTGTGTGTGTGTGTGTGTGTGTGTGTGTGTGTGTGTGTATGTGGTACAGTGTGTGTGTGTGTGTGTGTGTGTGTGTGTGTGGTGCAGTGTGTCTCCTGCAGGAGGCTCTCAGCTCCTCTTTTCTCTCTTTCTGCTCTGTGAGCTCAGCAGTTCTGCTGGTGACTGATGACTCATCACAGGATGGTTTCTGATTGGCTGCTGACTGAACAGGAAGTGAAAGTTAGAAAGTCGGGACTTTCCAGAGACGCTGTTCAGGTGTTTCACCACATGAGATGTTTCCTGACATCAGCAGGACGTCTGGACTGAATTTTGTCCCCAGTACAGTTGGATTAATAGTAAAACCACGCCTGATTTTTGTAGAACTGACCGCTGCTAAGCATATTTGACTGTTGTCAAGGAAAGCGGCCTTTTGGCCTCTGATGTATTCCGTATCACTCCGCACTCTACAATCTTTGCTCCACATGAAGTCCGGTCACTTATCACTCAGCGTCTTCGGTCACTTATCAACGTCAGCTGATCTGTCATCTACTTAATATCGGAAAAAAAATATTCCTAGGCCACTCGTATGGATGAGTTTCACCTTAACTTAAATACGGTGATTTCAACTCTTGGCAAAAGGCTGAGTTGTCGTCACCGGTCAAGAAAAGAAGAAGAGAGGAAAGCAGTGAAGAGGGAGAAGCGAAACAGCGTCGGTTTAGTGAACTATATTTCTCTGCTGAAAAACACTATGAGTGGTAACAAATAAATTGTAATGAAACACACTGTGAAGTTTTTTTTGTGTGTTGGCAAGTAGCCGTGTAATAAGCAGGATAATGTATAGAACAACGGTCATTATCATAATATAATAATATTAATAATATTATGATAATGACCGTCGTTCTATACATTATCCCTTACAGAGTACCTGATGATCCAGTGTAGCCAGCACATCATAAATCATGAGGCGTGCATGAGCTTTGGTAAAGGCTCTAATGAAGATATTTACATCTTTCGTCCTGGCTGCTTTAATGTCAGCATGACACCATGAATATCAGCTGTGTGAATCGGTCTGATTCTGTTATAAACTCACATGTTGGCAGATTATTCCTCAGGCTAAAACGGCCCCATAATGAGTTCAGAAGAAGCTTGTTGCAACTCCTCACTGCCTTGTTGACACAGATTTGTGTCTAGCTGGATGTCCTCCTTTTTGAAATACTCCTCAATGTGTCTCTCCTTTTCCTCTGGTGTTTTGACATGTCCTGGATAACCAGAAGCCTCCTGTTTACATTTTAGAATGTCTTGACATATTCACTGAACAATGTGTCTGTCTTGTTGGGAAAATGCCATACCTCATCAGTGTTCACAATCCTTTTTCTACCGCTTTTTGAAGCTCAAACGAGAGCCACACACCTGACAGCTGTCTGTCTTTGTCACTGTGTGCACTCGCTGGTCTGGTTCAGCTCATCAGCACATGTGCGACATAATGGGAACATGAGATTTTTGTGGCACCTATAGGGCAGGACAGGATGGAATAACCCTCTCAGGGGGAGCACATCACACTTCACAAAGCCAAAATATTTAACAAGGGAACCAAAATCCCTATAGATGATCTGTGGGTGTGAAATCGGATATTGTTTTTGAGAGTTCACAGCCGGGTACAAACTGGTGAAGTCATAATATCTCACCTTCTCACCAGCTGCCACCTGGTGATACAACTTCACTGCATTTATACGGCCTCTAAACAAAGCCTCTAAAAGCTATTCACACTCCCACATTACCTCAACTTCCTGACCGTATCTAACCTTCAGACCGTTTACTTTCAACATGAACTGCCCGAGGAACACACCGTAAGTCTCTCTGGTCACAGGATTTAAACCAGCTCGAGCACAGCACCTGACACTTCTGTGGTAAAAACAGGCTTTTGTATCCGGCTGATAGCCGTCCACAAAGTACAGACCTATCTGATGTTCGCCTTGCTTGACGGCATGTTTTACCTCCATGTTTTTACTGTGACTCAGATATTCAAGCCATTGTATAGACACATCTGAAAACGCCTTGTGCTGACCAACGTATGCACCGTCATACGTGAGAGCGAGTGTGTCTTCCTTCAGGAACAAGGTTTTAAACATGCCCATACAACTGGACTAAGGGGTCAAGTTTTGTGCATTTCTGTATAATATCCTGGTAGATGCTACATGAGCAACACATCCACGTCATTGACACAGTACCATTGAATCTCTACCTCGAAGTCAAAGGTTTCTCCACAGACAGTATTATACCGTCACTCATACTATCATAGCTGTAGTAGTACGGTTCTGGATAGGTGCCCATGTACTCCTCGTTCCCCGGCGTGTTGAACTTATGAAGGAAATAACCTTTCATCATGTCCTCACAGCCTAATGCTGATGGTATTTTGACAAACGCATGAGCAGAAAGCTGGAAGAATCTATCCACCGCTGCTTATATTCCTCGTCATACATCAGAATTACTCTACTACCTCGTATTGTCACATGGGGGGTTGTTCCTTGTTTAACCATATATTCTAACAGGATGTAATTGTCAAACCCTGACGTGTTGTGTGCTATGAATGTGTATTCACTATAACCCTTTTCAATAGCGGTCCACAAATGATTCCACACAATTTAGGCCACAATTTTTTACCATCAAGGTCTCTTTCATAGCAAAAATTTGCTTTGTCCCTACAATTGTGATACTGAGTCTCAAAATCAAATACTTTGCATTCATCTGTCAGCTGCTTTATAGGTTGGATATAGCACTGATGGGGGGCCTTGACATCCATTATTTCTTCATCGCAGTGACGACACCTACGGGGGCAACATTTGTGTTTTACCTCTTTTTCCCACTGTGTGGACACTACCGCATGCCTCACAGTACCTAAGTCTATCATATAGTATAGTTTCATGAGTTTTCTCCATCATTTTGTGTTGTTTGAGACAAAAATTAGATCTGCATATGCGTTTGCAGTCACCACATTTTACAGTTTTGGTTGGGTGTCTGTAAAACAGACATTGCACCTGAGTTTACAGCTGTGACTCAAGACTGCTTCATATGGGTCACTTCCAGTTTCTGCTTGATGGAGTAGGCAGCAGGGGAGGAGAGCTCTGATATATGAACATTTATTAAGCACAAACCTCCAAACAAACCAGAAAACGGAGCATAATTTTAATCCTAAACCACTTTAGAACAAGAGTCTCGATATGAGAAAAAGCTCACGCAGAACAAATCAGCAAGGAAAGCAGGTACAGAAAACGTTAACTCCATTCACACGAGGCAGCCCAAAAATGGCCGACGGCACAGCAGTGAATGCACAGGAGAGAACACCTGATACCACGCTTTACCTGCGGATGCTTCGAGAGGAGTTACAGATATCCAGAGAAACGGTGCTGGTCCAGATAAAAGCTGAGATCGCGACATCGTTTGAAGAAATTAAAACAGACATTGTTTCTCTCCGCGAAGAAACCAAAGCTGACATACGAGACGAGCTAGCAGGTGAGCTAGCACGACTCCGCTCGGCACAGGCTGAGACAGCTCACGAATATAAAGAGATGGGAACTGCGCTCAGTGAAACGATGGACAGAGTATCTGCACTAGAGAAGTCACAACAATTAATCAGTAAGGAATGTAAGAAAATACAGGACAAATGCCAAGATTTAGAAAACAGAAGCAGGAGACAAAATCTACGGCTGGTCGGCATCAAAGAGGGAGCTGAAGGAGGCGACATGATCAAATTCCTCGCAGATTTCTTCCCCACTGTGCTCGGAGCCGACAACTTCAGCTCCCTGGTGGTTATTGATCGGGCTCATCGTACATTTGCCCCGCGGCCGACCAACGGAGAGAGACCCCGGGCCATTCTCGTCCGCCTTCACTATTACACGGACAGGCAGAAGATACTGGATATGGGCAAAACTAAAGGACGACTGACATACAAAGGAGACCAGGTGCCCGGAGGTCAGCAGGCAGCGCGCCGCTTTCAGCCCAGTGAAGAGAAAACTCCAGGAGGCCAACGTCACGTACAGCTTGTTCTACCCAGCCAATAACTGTTGTGATTGACTCAGGATTTATATGGAGACACTCTTAAGTAACCGATTCTATATTTTATATTTGATCTATAAATTATTTTTCTTCCTCCTTTCATCTTTCTCTGTTACCAACACTGAGCATCCCTGTGTGTCTGCTCTCTGCTGAGGCTGTGGATGTAAACATTCTTAAACCTTTGATATAATGTAATGAAGTGGACACAACCAAGGTTGCAAACTATAAGGACATTCGGGGGAGGAATATGAGTCACTTCACTCACAGATCCATCTTTGTTACTAGTGTTATTTGCTCCTCTTATGTGTTAAGTACAACAAAAAGTTTGGAGGTTTAAAACAGAAATTTTGTTTGTTTTTTCTCATCTAAATGGAGCTCAGAGACCAAGTCTTCTTTTTCTTTCTCTTTTTTTTTCTCACTCCCTCTCTTGAGGTGTGTTAAATGGCGAGGTGCCTTTGGACTTCAACAAGCCTTTTTTCTCCCCGCCACTTGTTTGGGAAGGGTCGGGGGGGGGGGGGGGGGGGAGATGTAAAGTTCGAAAGTTTAGATGATGTGAGATTGTTAGAAGTTATTACACGTACAAGTCTTGTTGTTTTTTTTGTTTGTTTGTTTGTTTGTCTGCTTTTGTTCTTATCCTTTTCTGTTTCTTTCTTTCCTCTGTGTGGATGCAGGACCTTCTATGTTGCCATCATGAACTTTTCCAGATTAGATCATTGATAGAAACCCAAAGAGATCCTACATGAATAATGAGGAATGAGGTGAAGTTAATTACCTGGAACTGCAAAGGGTTGAATGGAGCAGTGAAACGTGGTGATGTATTAGCACATCTGCAGAGACTGGGAGCTGATGTAGCCTTCTTACAAGAAACGCATCTCAAAAACCATGCACATAAACAATTACACAGGAACTGGGTGGGACATGTGTTTCACTCTAGCTTCAATTCCAAATCACGTGGGACTGCTATTATAATCAATAAAAATATCCCCTTTATAACATCAGATATAATCTCGGACTCAAATGGCCGATATGTAATAGTAACTGGGGAAATCTATAACACTCCAACAACTTTAGCGAATGTTTATGCCCCCAACTTCGACGATGAGAGGTTTATAAACTCAGTACTAGCTTCCTTACCCAATCTTCATACCCACAACCTGATTCTAGCGGGAGATTTTAATTTTGTAATGGATACAGTGCTCGATAGATCATCAGACAAACAACACTCTTTGTCTAAGTCAGCGAAACTGTTACAACATTTTTTAAAGTCAGTTAATGTAATAGATGAATGGAGATATATGAACCAGGACCAACGAAAATATTCATTTTTCTCTCAGCCACACAATTCCTTCTCCAGGACTGACTACTTAAACTACTTACACTGGTAAAATATATAGATTATGAAGCCATTGTTTTATCAGACCATGCCCCACTAAGATTGCAACTAAACTTTCCCTGTAGATATTCAGCCAGAACGTGGCGTATGGATAACGGTTTACTAGCTAGTGAAACCCATGTAGAGTTCATCAGATCTCAGATTGCTTTATATATGCAAACCAATGAGACTCCAGATGTTTCTAAAAGGATTTTATGGGAGGCCCTAAAAGCATTTGTCTGAGGACAGATCATTTCCTACTCAGCTCAGTTGGTCAAAACAAAAAATGAGAGAGGAAGAAATATTATGGGACAACTTGTGGAACTGGACAAACAGTATGCAGTGTCTCCCACTCCTGACCTGCTTGTTAGGAGGACAAGTCTGCAGACCGAGTTCAGTCTCTTGTCCACAGCTGAGACAACCAAATTAATAAATCGTTCCAGGCATAAATATTATGAGCACGGGGAGAGGATAGGAAGGCAACTGGCTCATCAGATAAGAATATCCGAGGCATCTAGGTATATAACTGAAATTCACACCGGTTCTGGAAATACAACAAAAGACCAATTAGAAATAAATCAGGAATTCAAACAATTTTATTCTAAACTATATACAACAGAAACAGCAGCTAATTCAGTAACTATACAAGAGTTTTTTGATGACTTGGAGATCCCTTCCATCTGCCAGGAGGATAGGTGTTTGCTGGAGGAGCCTATAACTCTGGAGGAGGTGACCTCAGCAGTACGCAGCTTACAAAGCTCAAAAGCACCAGGCCCAGATGGGTTTACACCTGAATTTTATAAAACTTTTGTCACTGAGGTTGCGCCTCTTCTCTTGAGAGTTTTTAATGAATCATTGGAGACAGGGTCTCTTCCAACAACATTTTATCAGGCAACAATCTCTCTAATACATAAAAAGGGGAAAGACCCACTGGACGCAGCATCTTACAGACCAGTGAGTCTATTAAATGTAGACACCAAAATTCTAGCTAAAATATTGGTGATTAGACTAGAAAATGTACTCCCAACAATAATTCATGAAGCTCAAACAGGTTTTATTAAAAATAGACAACTGTCTCATAATGTCCGCAGACTATTTAATATTCTATATACATGTAACACCAACTCACTCTCTGAAATATTATTATCACTGGATGCAGAGAAGGCCTTCGACAGGGTCGAGTGGGGTTATCTCTTCTCAGCCCTGTCAAGGTTTGGTTTTGGCCCGAGGTATATTTCTTGGATCAGGCTCCTTTATGCATCTCCAATGGCTTCAGTACAGACAAATAAGATTAGATCAGAGTACTTCAGGTTAACACGTTCCACTAGGCAGGGATGTCCACTGTCTCCTCTGCTTTTCACACTGCAATAGAACCTCTGGCAGTCTCTCAGTGGGATTCATCGAGGAGGCAAGGAGCACAAGGTTTCACTGTTCGCCGATGATTTATTAATATACATCACAGACCTTTCTAAATCAGTCTCTGCAATAATCTCGATTTTGAACAAATTTGGACAAATATCAGGATATAAAATAAATATTAGCAAAAGTATATTATTCCCAGTAAAGATCATAAAAGACCAACAACTCTTTAACAAATTACCCTTCAGGATCTCAACTCAGTTTAAGTATTTAGGTATTAACATTACCAAAACATTTGCAGGCCTATACAAAGAGACCTTTCAAAAATTACTTGACATTACAACAGAAGACCTGCAGAGATGGTCCCATATTCCCGTAACATTAGCAGGTCGAATCAACATAATCAACATGACCATCCTCCCCAAATTTTTTTTTATATCAGTGTATTCCCACATATATCAAAAAGAGTTTTTTTTCAGAGCATAGATAAAATAATCTCAGAATTTATTTGGAATAAGAAAAAAACGAGATTAAGGATGATCTTTTTACAGAGACCAAAATCAGTAGGAGGTATGGGGTTGCCAAACTTTAAATTTTATTACTGGGCAAGTAACATTAAAATGATGACTTACTGGCTACAGAAAAAGCCTCCGCTGTGGTTTGGTATTGAAAATGCCTGTTGTCACCCTTCTTCTCTTCCAGCCATGTTGTTCTCAGCTCTGCCCACAGTAGACCCTGACTCGCTACACAATCCAGTCGTCTCCCATTCACTCAAGATCTGGTCCCAAATTCGAAAATCTTACGGTTGGCAGTCTTGTTCTCTTCAAAGCCCTCTCATCGAAAACCATGCCTTCACACCCTCTTTTACAAATACATTATTTAAGAATTGGTTCGACAAAGGAATTCATACCTTCCTGGATATATTCATAGATCAAGTTTTTCCAACATTTGAACAGATACAGGAAAACTACAATATCCCAAGGTCACAGTTTTATAAATATTTACAGATAAGGAGTTTTGTTATTCAGAATAATCCATCATATCCAAATTCTCCCAACCCATCGTCAGTGGAATTGATACTTATGCAAGATCCCTCTAAAAAGGGAGGAATATCGAAGATATACGATAGTCTGTCAAATCTGGCTGGCAAAGCTACTACAGATCATCTGAGGTTGGCGTGGCGGGATGACCTGGGCAGAGACATCACAGAAGATCAATGGCAGAGAGCCCTAATACAAACTCATAGTTCTTCAATATGTGCAAGGCCTCATGCAATTTAAAATAATACATCGTCTACACTGGTCAAAACAGAGGCTTCATAAAATATTTCCCTCAGTGGATCCTGAACCCTGTGGACTTGGTCCAGCAACACTGGGTCATATGTTCTGGAGCTGTCCGAAGTTATTAAATTACTGGGACAATATCTTTCAGATGTTATCAAATATCTTACATAGACCTATTAACGTAGATCCACTGGTGGCGGATCTAGGAATTATCGATTCAAGCATAACGAAAAGCAACATGGAACATAACATGGTTTCGTATGTCAAGCCTACTTGCGTGAAGATTGATGTTACTTAATTGGAAAAAGAAGACAGCCCCAACTTATTCAAATCTTATGACAGATGTTATGAGACATTTAGAGCTGGAGAAAATCAGATTCCAACTGAGGAATCAGGAAAGTAGGTTCTACAGAATTTGGCAGCCGTTTATTGATTATTTTAACCACAACGCATAGTCTGAGAGGAAGATATAGAAGTGCCTTTAATAGAAGGAAAGAACTTTTATTTATCTGTTAATCTTCATTTGATTCTATTTATTTAATTTTATCCCCCCCCTTTTTTTTTAACCTGTCTCCATCTGTCTATTTTTCATTTTGAGTTACATAAGTTAATACAACTTACATGATTTTTTCTATGTCAACGTGTTCGTGTATATGTGAAAGGTGTCTGTACTGTCGGATATGTTGTATGTTAAAAAGAGGAAAATCAATAAAAAAAGTAAAAAAAAAAAAAAGAAAAAAAAAAGAAATGTAGAATTGAATCATTTGATAAAGCTTTATTTCTCATCACAGTCTGATGATTGTCCTATAAACACAACACAGTTACAGACACAACAAACAATTTATGAAATATGAAAATAAACCAACATGACAGTCACAGGTGAGTTCATGAATCAATGGGTGTAGTTTTTTTTTATATTTGATAATATTTATAAGACAAAGAGAGACAAGGAACGGAATAAGACAAGACAACAAACAGCTTAATGGTTGTCAGCACGTTTGGAACAGAGAGAAGAAAATGTACAGCTGCAAATGTCAGTTAATTTAACAAGATGCCCAGAGCATCCACTCATAGAGGTAAAGAACAGATAAAAATAATTTAAGAAAGGAAGAGATCAGAAATGAAACCAGGAGAGATCCAGGCAGACCCACTGTGATGAGGATGTCAGAGTCCAGGTGTGGATGGAAAACAAGGACAAAAGGAAATATGCTGATATGTTCAACGAAAGGGCCCCAGATCTTCTTAAACCTGGAGTTTATTGTATTTCCTCTGAGTGGAGACCAGAAACCAGGTCGCTCAGTCATGTCTTGAACCAGGGAGGACGTAATGACTTCCATCTCTCAGACTGACCTCAGCAAACATAAGAGCTTGTTGTAGAGCGGAGGGGAGAACGAGTGAGTCATTAGAACAGCACAATATAAGAATAATGTAAGAATAAGAACTCTGCTGCCAGGGTCCTCACCTGCACCAAGCCCAGGCAACACATCACCTCCACTCTCATCCACCTTCACTGGCTCACAGTTAAATCGTGCATCACTTACAAAATTCTCCTCCTGATCTATAAATCTCTCTTCCCTCGCCCCCCAATATCAGTCTGACCTCCTCCACCCCTACACCCAGACCTGGACGCTGGGCTCATCAGGCACACACCAGCTCTCCATCCCTCACACCAAACTACAAACCCTCGGCCACAGAGCCTCCTGTGTGACAGCCTCCGCTCTCTGGAACAAAATCCACAAACACACTTCTCTGGAGACTTTCAAAAGAGACTTAAAAAGTCTTTTTGATAAGGCCTATCGGCTGTAGATCCA
>NC_051048.1:355000-392500 GCF_904848185.1 Acanthopagrus latus | reverse complement strand
TGTGAAAGGTTACGAAGGTCTAAGAACACAGCGCCAACCAACCCCCCTTGTTTGAGGGAAGTTCTGTGCGATTTCATCCACAGAGTTAAAACATCTAACCCTAAATGAAATATTGGTTGAAGGCTACAGAAATTTGTGCTGGGTCTTGTATTAATTTACCTTTCATGTTCAGCGCTAACTGTTTTCTAGGCCTGTGACCAGTTCCCATGACATTCTTAATTTGTTCCCAGATCAGATTTGTGTTACTCTTTGCGTCGTTGATGTTAACATTGTTATTGTTTTATTAATATTGTTATTGTTGTATTAACATTGTTATTGTTTTATTAATATTGTTATTGTTTTATTGTCTTTTATGTTTTATGTTCTATTTCCTGTTCATGTACAGCACTTTTCCTAGATATGGCTGCTGAAAGTGCTTTATCAATAAAGTTAAGTTGAATTGAGTTGATGATTGTTTGGAAAAATTTGGCTTTTGATTTTCTGATATCTTGGATCACTGTATCTGGTAGCGAGGTGAACGTACGACTTTCACTGTGTAACTTGGACTAAAATGATTTTCTTCATCAGTTGAAATATGTTGGTGTCGAGCCAGGGGAGTGTGTTGTTTTCCTTCCTTTTTCCTCTGACTGATTAACTCTGTCTGTGTGCTCAGCAGCAGAGTGTCTCTACCTGGTTACTGATGACATCACGCTCTCTGATTGGCTGTTCAGTGTGTTAGAGATCAGCTGCTGCTGAGTTTCTGTCAGTCCTCCTCAGACTGGTGACAGAGACAGACTGGTTCATAGAGACAGACTGGTTCTGGTTCTGGTCCACAGAGAGCTGCTGAAGATGATGAAGATGATGAAGATGATGGTGGTCCTCGTCCTCTCCTGTGTCCTCAGTGTCTCAGCTGATGGTAAGTTTCTTTACACTCAGACAGACAGACAGACAGACAGAGAGACAGACAGGTGATCATCAGCTTGTGTTTCTGTTTTCAGTTCTTCATCAGGACATTGCTGTCACTGGCTGTTCAGCCTCTGATGGAGAGGACATGTACGGTCTGGATGGTGAAGTGATGTGGTACGCAGACTTCAAGAACAAGAAAGGAGTCGAGCCTGTTCCTGACTTTGTAGGGATTACCTACGAGGAAGGAACTTATCAACAAGCTGAGGCTAATCAACAGATCTGCAGAACCAACCTGGAAAACCATCGTAAAGCCTTCAAGGACTTCCCCCTGGAGTCAGGTAGAGACAAACTCATGTCTGTTGTGTCTGTAAGTGTCCTCAGCTGTGTGATGTGTGATGTCAGTGGACATGTTGAGTCTGTAACAGACCTGAGAGCTCAACTCAACTGTTTCTGTCACTTCAGGCCTCATTTCACTGCTTTTATTCTGTAAAATGTATCATCACAGCAGACTGTATTGTGTTGACTGTCACAGGCTTGAACTGAGCGCTCAGTTCAAGCCTGTGACAGTCTGATGATGATTTCTTAATTATGTAGCAAAAAAACTGTCCCTAATGTTTGGTGGTTCAGGATTTCACCAAACATCCTGGAAAACATATTTCATCACTAACCTCTATCAGAAGTTATACACTTCCTCGTCTGACCCTCAGTCTTGTCATATCTTTTTAGACAAAGTATCCCCACTGACTCCTAAAGTCTTCAGAGAACTGTGAGCTTTGTGAAAGTCAATTACAGCAGAAAAATATCAGTCTGTTATTACAAAAATGCCATCAAACAAAAGTCCTGGTCCAGATGGTTTGCCTTATGAATTCTATGTGACATTTTGGGAAGATTTAAAACATGTTGGAAGTTTTTGTTGAATGTGCGACAATAATGAGTTAATTGTCTGACTGTGGAAGTTATGAAGACAGGAGACATGATCTCATAACCAGTCAGCTGGCTGATCAAACCAGGCTGCTTCTCTTTTGGTAGAGATGCTTTAATGTTTCAGCTGCTTCTGGCCTCACTGTTAGAAAGATAAGTGTGAAACAATGACGTTACATGACTCTGACTTTCTTTTAATAGATGGCATGAAGGTAAAAGAAGTGGTAAAATATCTGGGACTAACAATAAACAGATCGACAGATTAAAGGATCTCTCAAAACTTTTTGCCAAAAGTTGAAAAATCCAAATCGATCTTTGATAACTGTTGGTAACAAGGAGACGTCACAGTTATGGGTCGTGTTTGACTTTCTAAGGCAGAAGGTTTATCTGGATTAATATATCCAGCTTTGTCTTTACATGTTGATTGGACGACGTGTGCAGGTATTGAATCTCTTTTAGTTAAATTCATCTGGAAAAACAAGACTGAGTATGTAAAGAGGAAAAAACTCAGATGATCTTAATGTCTTAGAATTTATTCTATTAATAGTATATTTAAAATCACTTGGTTAAAACAATTTTTGGTACAGAATAATACTACTTTGTTTTTTATCTCCAATTATCTGTTTGCCAAATGTGCTGGTTTAAAGTTTTTGCATTTGTGTAATTTTATTTCAAGTAAATTCCCTGTTAAACCTGCCAGCTTCCATAAACAAGCACTGGACTCATGGAAAATTGTTTTCAACAACAGCTTCTCTCCACACATCTCATACATCTCATGTATCTTACAGATCAAATCAACAGGCTGCAGACAGAAATCAGTCCCTGTTTCTTAAAGGCTGGTTTGACTGTGTTGTGTTTAGTTATGAGCCTCTAAATGATTCAGGTGTCTTTAATTAAAGCTACCTGTGAAGAACTGACCCAACAAAGAGGATCAGAACTCTGCTGCTCTTTGCACCCAGAACACTTCAAGTTACCTGCGAGTATTCTGTCTGTAACTCCAGGTCGCTCCTGTAGAAACCTTTCTCAGGTGGGATTCCTGCGCTGTGTCTTGGTGGAAGGTTGATCCTTCCTGTCACCACATGAGATGTTTCCTGACATCAGCAGTAAAGTTAAAGACGTTCTGATTAAACTCTTCCACAGATTCTGTCCCTGTCATGAAGTTCTGACCCGATGTGTCTGATTCATGTTCTGCAGAGATCAGGTCCAGTCTTTATACTAACTGATGGACTCAAATGTCTCGTGAGGTTCTGGTCACTATAACTGAAGCTCTGGTCTGATGTTTGAGTGTCTGATCTAATAATAATGAGATTAATGATGTGATGAAGGTAAATATCATATTCATAAAGTCAGATTTCTTCAGTTTAAGTTGAACTGAAGACTTTTTTTATGATTGTCTGTAAAAAACCTAAAAACAAAATATCTTTAAAGACGTCCAGCCTGTTGAGACATATAGTGACTGACAGCTGCTGCTATTTTATGTAATTAATTATTATTTTTTTTCCTTTTATCGTGTTTATATAATTTGTTTCAGGTTTTTTTCTTCTTTGCGTTTGTTTGTTGTTTTCCCAGTGTGTTTATTACTACCTGTACATGTGTTGGTCGTCATGTTCATGCATATTTTGTCTTTAATATGCTAATGAAGTTTGTTAAAAATTAAAATAAAACATAGAAGAAAGTAAAATGGCAGCCAGGAGGCCTCCAGACCAAAGCCTGTGTTCACATGTTGACCTGAATGTTCTGATGTTGAGGAGGAAGCAGGTTGATTTAGTCCTCAGATCACAATGTGGACACAAGACCAAGATGCTAGTTATCTGAAGTGTGAAGAATTAGATAATAATCTGATCTGTGTGTGTTCAGATCCTCCCTCCAGTCCGGTCATCTACCCCAGAGACGAGGTGGAGCTGGAAGTGAAGAACACCCTGATCTGTCATGTGACTGGGTTCTTTCCTGCTCCTGTGAAGTTCTCCTGGACCAAGAACGGACAGAAGGTGACGGAAGGAACCAGCGTCAACGTTCCCTTTGTCAATAAAGATTTCACCTTCAACCAGTTCTCCAAACTGGACTTCACCCCCCAACAAGGAGACATCTACAGCTGCTCAGTGACCCATCCAGCCCTGACGGAGCCACAGACCAGGATGTGGGGTGAGAAACTTTATTTACACTGACGACAACACAAACTTTATTTACACTGATGATGACGTAGGGATGTAACTGTATGAACATTTCACACCGCAGTAATAGTGACCAAAATTATCACAGTTATCGGTATGGCACGTTATTTTTTAAATGTCTTCAAAATGTTGAAAAAACACTGATACACTGAAATCATTTCACCAAGGTTTATACTCAAATAAATTTATTATATATTGAAATAGTCCAAATCCCAAACCTTGACAAAACACTGCAAAATCATCATTAAACAAGAATAAAAGAACGTATCAGAACTGTGTAAAACAGGTCACTGGCTTTTTGTGATGAGGCAGCTTGATTATGAATCGTGTCCGTTCATGTCTGCGTCACAGAGGTAGAGTGAGATGTAGTGGCAGCAGCACTCGACTGGCCAGCAGAGCCTCTCTGTGAAGAAAGTGAACAGAACATGTCATTATTCATTATTACTGTCACTGTTACTTAATACTAAGAGTGCAACCAGCAGATCACAAAACTCACAATTTAGATCGAATCACTTTTGTTAGAAACAGGTTGGATCATTTTTTGGATCAAAACAAAAAGAATTATTGTTAAAGTAATTATGAATTATACTCTATTTTGGCTCTTATCTCTGTCTAGACACTTGTTATACCATTTTATATTATTCTTTATATATATAGTCTTTTTTACAATAATCCACAAGTATTATATATTTCTGATATTACTAATATATATTGTCTGTCTGTCTGCCTGCTCGTCTGTTGTCAGTGGACTCGGTCCGTCTGATTGGTCAGATGGCTGCTGAGCCACAGGTAGATGCTGCTCAGGTGAACGGAGCTGAGATGAAAGTCAGTTTGTGTTCACTAACTCAGTCCACCCAGTACGTGTTTGTCTCAGATCCTCCTCACTGCAGCTCTGCATCAATATCTGGAGAATTATTAGTTCGACTTTAAAAAGTGAAATCTACAGTTAATAAACGGTTCAGATAACGAGCCAGATCACAGATCAGCTTTGTTCAGTTATACCACCATCTGGTCAGTTTACATTAGTGACACCAGCAGATCACACAGAGAAAACTCGACATAAACATACATGATGCACCTGAGTTTAAGCTGAGCTCACCTTGCATTCGAACAGTTGAGGGTGATGGTCGTGTAAACTGGATGTGTTGCTGCTCCTCACAACAACTTTCTTTTGCAGCTCCTGCAGATAGAGCTGCCATCCTCGCCCAGCTGTCCCTGAGCATTCTTATTGGGGATCGACCAATTATCGGCTTGGCCGATAATATCGGCCGATATTTGGCATTTTTACGATCATCTGCATTTTTTCACCGATAACCGATAAAATTAATTAATGTATTTTAAAATGCGCTCCTTCGGCTCTGATGCAGCCGTCTCTGCCTGAAGTCACCACTCTCTTGGTTGTGTAACAATGTCCCGCCCACATCCCTCACTGATTGGCTACGTGGCACAAGTGAGCCAGTGACAGCCAATCAATCAACACTGAAGCCTCTACATGCAGTGCCACAGACACAGAGGAGAAACAGAGGACTGCTCCGGTGGCTGCTCCAGCAGAAAAAGTAAGGCAGTGTCAGTCGAAGTTTCAAAGCCCTTTGATGAAGTTTTAAAAATACCACAGCCTTGATCAATATTAGTGATAACATTCAGGCCCAGAGTCGACATTTCACCAACCTACGTGTCTAGTCGCATCAAGCATACGACTTTGCAAGATAGGACTAGCATCACTCACGACAAAAAAAAAAAAAAAGTTGTTGAGATTAAACTTTTCACAACTTCAACATGGGATAGGCTATTTAATGATGGCTCACCGCTACATTATGATTGACACGACCTGCCGCTTTAGAGCTGGGGCCAGATGCACAATAATAATAGGAGACCCTTACGGTTATCATTACTTTGTGGGAATAATTAATCTCCTAACGTGTCTCAGCCCGTGGGGCGGCTCCTGGTTTGTCAATAAACAACACCCGAGGCCATTATAGCCTATAAGTTTAACACCACACACTAACGTGTCCTCTCCCTCGGTGCTCATGCTGCCACTACACAATGATCACACAGAATATGTGTTAAATATTCGTCTTTTTGCCGGTCACTCGTAAAGTCCAGGGAAATGATGGGCCATTTCAATGACTCAAGCAGAGAGCCCGAGTTTTTTCAATCAATAAATTTACCGTCGCGTCTAGAACCCACATGTGTAAAGTAGCCTTTATTGTTTGCATTTACAATTGCCAAGTGCCTTATTCTTATGTAATATGACATACAGTTCTAAGCACAATAGTGTACATTTAATGTTCTGAGATTCAGAATATGAATTCATTTCTCTAAATAAATAAATATAATAATGAATAAGGAACTATAAGTGAAAAACTCTGGTGAGCACTGAAAGTTGTGTCTTTATTTACTCCTGCTGTTTTATGTAAAATTTTAATCTGAAAAGTAACTATTATATCTATAAAATAGGCATTTTAGTTAAGATTATGTGTTCATGTTCATGTTATGTGAAAAAATTAAAAATTAAAGGACATTTTTTCAGTGTAAACAAACAGTATACTGTATTCATTCTAATCCCAGGTGTGTTTCTGTAAATTCTGACACCAAAATTTTCATTTTTACTGCAAATAAATATCGGTTATACATATCGGCTATCGGTTTCGCTTGGTTATCAATAATTGGTATCGGTATCGGCCCTGAAAAATCCATATCGGTCGATCCCTAATTCTTATAATAACCAGAATACACCCAGACTGCAGATTTGGCTTTTTTGAAGGCGGAAAAATACCTTGAGTGCCGCTACTATCAAGTCCTCCCTCCGCCATGTCTTCTTCATAACTGGCACACATTGCGCATGCGCCGCAAGTTTTCCACACCGTGGTTACCGATCCGTGGCGGTTACCGTGGTAATTAAAACTTAAAGGTAATCTTCACCGTCGGGAATTTTACCATGATTTACCCTGACATCGGTAACTGTTACATCCCTACGCTGACGACAACACACACTTTATTTGTGTCTTAACATCTCTGTGTGTGTCTGTCTCCAGATGTGGAGGTGTGTTAACATCTCTCGCTGTGTGTTTCTGTCTCCAGATGTGGAGGTGTGTTAACATCTCTCGCTGTGTGTTTCTGTCTCCAGATGTGGAGGTGTGTTAACATCTCTCCCTGTGTGTTTCTGTCTCCAGATGTGGAGGTGTGTTAACATCTCTGTGTGTTTCTGTCTCCAGATGTGGAGGTGTGTTAACATCTCTGTGTGTTTCTGTCTCCAGATGTGGAGATGTGTTAACATCTCTGTGTGTTTCTGTCTCCAGATGTGGAGGTGTGTTAACATCTCTGTGTGTTTCTGTCTCCAGATGTGGAGGTGTGTTAACATCTCTCTCTGTGTGTTTCTGTCTCCAGATGTGGAGGTGTGTTAACATCTCTGTGTGTTTCTGTCTCCAGATGTGGAGGTGTGTTAACGTCTCTCCCTGTGTGTTTCTGTCTCCAGATGTGGAGGTGTGTTAACATCTCTCCCTGTGTGTTTCTGTCTCCAGATGTGGAGGTGTGTTAACATCTCTGTGTGTTTCTGTCTCCAGATGTGGAGGTGTGTTAACATCTCTGTGTGTTTCTGTCTCCAGATGTGGAGGTGTGTTAACATCTCTCCCTGTGTGTTTCTGTCTCCAGATGTGGAGGTGTGTTAACATCTCTCCCTGTGTGTTTCTGTCTCCAGATGTGGAGGTGTGTTAACATCTCTGTGTGTTTCTGTCTCCAGATGTGGAGGTGTGTTAACATCTCTCCCTGTGTGTTTCTGTCTCCAGATGTGGAGGTGTGTTAACATCTCTCCCTGTGTGTTTCTGTCTCCAGATGTGGAGGTGTGTTAACATCTCTCCCTGTGTGTTTCTGTCTCCAGATGTGGAGGTGTGTTAACATCTCTCCCTGTGTGTTTCTGTCTCCAGATGTGGAGGTGTGTTAACATCTCTGTGTGTTTCTGTCTCCAGATGTGGAGGTGTGTTAACATCTCTCCCTGTGTGTGTGTGTCTGTCTCCAGATGTGGAGGTGTGTTAACATCTCTGTGTGTTTCTGTCTCCAGATGTGGAGGTGTGTTAACATCTCTCCCTGTGTGTGTCTGTCTCCAGATGTGGAGGTGTGTTAACATCTCTCCCTGTGTGTGTCTGTCTCCAGATGTGGAGGTGTGTTAACATCTCTGTGTGTTTCTGTCTCCAGATGTGGAGGTGTGTTAACATCTCTGTGTGTTTCTGTCTCCAGATGTGGAGGTGTGTTAACATCTCTCCCTGTGTGTTTCTGTCTCCAGATGTGGAGGTGTGTTAACATCTCTCCCTGTGTGTTTCTGTCTCCAGATGTGGAGGTGTGTTAACATCTCTGTGTGTTTCTGTCTCCAGATGTGGAGGTGTGTTAACATCTCTCCCTGTGTGTTTCTGTCTCCAGATGTGGAGGTGTGTTAACATCTCTCCCTGTGTGTGTCTGTCTCCAGATGTGGAGGTGTGTTAACATCTCTGTGTGTTTCTTTCTCCAGATGTGGAGGCGTGTTAACATCTCTCCCTGTGTGTTTCTGTCTCCAGATGTGGAGGTGTGTTAACATCTCTGTGTGTTTCTGTCTCCAGATGTGGAGGTGTGTGAACGTCTCTCCCTGTGTGTTTCTGTCTCCAGATGTGGAGGTGTGTTAACATCTCTCCCTGTGTGTTTCTGTCTCCAGATGTGGAGGTGTGTTAACATCTGTGTGTTTCTGTCTCCAGATGTGGAGGCGTGTTAACGTCTCTCCCTGTGTGTTTCTGTCTCCAGATGTGGAGGTGTGTTAACGTCTCTCCCTGTGTGTTTCTGTCTCCAGATGTGGAGTTGTGTGAACGTCTCTCCCTGTGTGTGTCTGTCTCCAGATGTGGAGGTGTGTTAACATCTCTCCCTGTGTGTGTCTGTCTCCAGATGTGGAGGTGTGTTAACATCTCTGTGTGTTTCTGTCTCCAGATGTGGAGGTGTGTTAACATCTCTCCCTGTGTGTTTCTGTCTCCAGATGTGGAGGTGTGTTAACATCTGTGTGTTTCTGTCTCCAGATGTGGAGGTGTGTTAACATATGTGTGTTTCTGTCTCCAGATGTGGAGGTGTGTTAACATCTCTCCCTGTGTGTTTCTGTCTCCAGATGTGGAGGTGTGTTAACGTCTCTCCCTGTGTGTTTCTGTCTCCAGATGTGGAGGTGTGTTAACGTCTCTCCCTGTGTGTTTCTGTCTCCAGATGTGGAGGTGTGTTAACATCTCTCCCTGTGTGTTTCTGTCTCCAGATGTGGAGGTGTGTTAACATCTCTCCCTGTGTGTTTCTGTCTCCAGATGTGGAGGTGTGTTAACATCTCTGTGTGTTTCTGTCTCCAGATGTGGAGGTGTGTTAACATCTCTCCCTGTGTGTTTCTGTCTCCAGATGTGGAGGTGTGTTAACATCTCTGTGTGTTTCTGTCTCCAGATGTGGAGATGTGTTAACATCTCTGTGTGTTTCTGTCTCCAGATGTGGAGGTGTGTTAACATCTCTGTGTGTTTCTGTCTCCAGATGTGGAGGTGTGTTAACATCTCTCTCTGTGTGTTTCTGTCTCCAGATGTGGAGGTGTGTTAACATCTCTGTGTGTTTCTGTCTCCAGATGTGGAGGTGTGTTAACGTCTCTCCCTGTGTGTTTCTGTCTCCAGATGTGGAGGTGTGTTAACATCTCTCCCTGTGTGTTTCTGTCTCCAGATGTGGAGGTGTGTTAACATCTCTCCCTGTGTGTTTCTGTCTCCAGATGTGGAGGTGTGTTAACATCTCTGTGTGTTTCTGTCTCCAGATGTGGAGGTGTGTTAACATCTCTGTGTGTTTCTGTCTCCAGATGTGGAGGTGTGTTAACATCTATGTGTGTTTCTGTCTCCAGATGTGGAGGTGTGTTAACATCTCTGTGTGTGTTTCTGTCTCCAGATGTGGAGGTGTGTTAACGTCTCTCCCTGTGTGTGTCTGTCTCCAGATGTGGAGGTGTGTTAACATCTCTCCCTGTGTGTTTCTGTCTCCAGATGTGGAGGTGTGTTAACGTCTCTCCCTGTGTGTTTCTGTCTCCAGATGTGGAGAAGACTCTGCCCGGTGTTGGACCTGCAGTGTTCTGTGGACTGGGTCTGACTGTGGGTCTGCTCGGTGTGGCTGCTGGAACCTTCTTCCTCATCAAAGGAAACGAGTGCAGATGATTGGTCGGGGCTGATGATGTCATTCTGTTCTCTTTGATAATTTTCCTCCATCTTGTATCAATAAACTCCTGAACACTGTGTTGATCTGATTCCTGCTGAACTGTCACTGAATGCTCTTTAAGCTTTTCTGATTCCAGATGTAATAAAGTGTTAATCCAGATGTGGACCTGTCAGTGTGTGTGTGGCCTGTGTTGGACAGTGACATCAGCACCTCCTCCAGGTGTAAACATCTGGATCTGGTGGAGTTTCTCTGTAGAGACAGAAGTGATGTTGACAGGATGAGACGATGAGACAAAGTCAAGTGTGTGTGTGTTGGTGCTGAGTCAGCGTGTCAGATGTGTGAAACCTGCCGTCACTTATAGAATCCATCATCAGTCTCATGTGGTTCTGATCCGACTCATGAATCAGGATCTGATCTAAACTCCCTGTTAGTTTCTCGTTGCACCAGCCGGGTCGATGCCTGTTCTTAAACTCAGACGGGTCACTTTTCATTCTACGTCTCAGCTGACGGTCTCACCGGGTTCTTCTCACTGAGACTGGCTTAAGTTCAGACTGGGTTCAGTTCTGTTGGTGCAACAGGGTCCATTCTATAGTCCGGTCCTGACTCAGACCAGCTGAGCAGTCAGACCCGGTCTAAAGACCCGTTGTAGCTCCGGCCTGATGGAGCGACTGCAGGTTTAATCCTCCATCACTGATCTGATCTCTGAGTTCTCTGAACAGAACCAGTGATGAAACATCTGTGAACTGGTCCAGTGAAGCTCCCAGATGTTGCTGATGATTCTGATGTGCTGTAATGTTTGTGAAGACGTTGTGTTGAACATCATGTGTGTGATCTTTGGTCTGACTGAGTGAAACAGTGTGTCAGCTCACAGTTTGTTACAGCAGTCTGAATGAAATGTGAGTCATCACTGAGCTTCAGTGTCCACCTCTGGAATAAAACCTCCACTCTTCACCTGCTCCGTCTCTTCTTAATGATCCACTGCTGTTCACACATCATGCTGACATCATCACGGTGACATCATCACGCTGACATCATCACAATGACATCATCATGCTGACATCATCATCACTGACATCATCACACTGACATCATCATCATCACTGTCATCATCATCACTGACATCACAGACTTGTCACTGACTGAGGACAACATGATGAATCAGAAGAAGCTCAGAGAGAAGAGCTCAACACTTCTCCTCACTCAGAGTTCACACATTTATATATTTTAATATATATCAATACTTTATATTGAACTTTTTAACTTAGGAACAGTGAAAGAAAAATACAACATACAATCAGCCTCCATGAAACACAAAGCATAGAAGAAATATTGGATAAAACAAAAATAAAATATCAGACTAACAACACTGATAACAGAAAAAACGCCAGTTAGCACAAATACATAGATAAATAATGATAAAATAAACATCGTCTCCAGCACATCATTTGAGTTTATATGTGTTTAGGGTAACTGGTCATCAACGGTTTGAATATTGAAAGATCTCTTGAGAGGTTGTTCAGGTTTGCAGGTAGAAAATGTAACAGCTCATGTTTCCTGTGATGTCTGTAACCTTTGTAATCTTTCATAGGGAGGATGTTGAACACTTGATTCTTTGATCCACAGATGGAAGATGCACTTTCAAGCAACCAGGAGGAGTTCCTCTAGAAGTCTGTGGTGTGAAGCAGAGAGATGCAACTGTCCAGAGAGAGAAAAACACCTGAGTCCTTCTACATGTTTGTGTGAAATATTCCACTAATTGTTTAATAAATAGAATCAGGAGATGAGTGTTTCTCTCCTAGAAGCAGCAGAAGTCTGTCTCTCTGACAGAGCTTAACACTTAATGCATGAAGGAGAAAGTTGATGTTGTGCACTGTAACAGTGTTGATCTGCAGGCTACATGTTACTGTGGACTGATAATGCTGCAGCCTGACAGACACACACTGTCCATGGAGGATGAAAACATAGAGGTTTTATATTTTAGAGCTCCAAGATAAATCTCAGTGTGTCTGTTTATAGTAGAGGGAGAAACAGCAGCAGATGTAAAATGTCTCAGCTGCAGAGAACCATGATGTTGTTGGGAATATTGAATATTTCTGGTAGTTGCTGGAGAGACAGAACAGCATTATCTTTAAATAAGTCGCTAAATATGTTAAAACTAAAAATACTGACATCGTAACAATCCTGTCACTGAGACAGACATGAAGAAGAAATGTGAACACTGTTATTAAATAACATCAAATAAAAAAGTATATTTAAAAAAGGGAATCAATTTCAAAATCATATTTTTTTCTTTGTGATTTGTTTTAGAACTTCCTCCTAATACAAATGTTTCAGAGCCTTCAGATGTTTCAGTGTTTGCTGGTTCTGGTTCTGTTCTCACTGCCACACATCAGTTCTGTCTCTGTTCTCTGTCCGTGCTCAGGCTGCAGAACTCTTCACCCTCATTCACTGCTGTGTGTGTGTGTGTGGTTCTGTTCTGGTTCCTGAGGTACTGAAGCAGCTGTGTGTGTGTGTGTGTGTGTGTGTGTGTGTGTGTGTGTCTCAGCTGGTGTCAGTGAGCGTCCTGAGTGAGAGCAGTCTGCCTGGTAACAGCTGATGATGAGGTCATGTGACCCTGTGCTGAGTTTTTAGAGCCGCTCTCAGTCAGACTGTGTCAGTGTTTGTGAAGTGAACACAGGAACATGGATTCATCCTTCCTCAGCTTCTCCCTCCTCTTCATCAGCCTCTGGACAGCAGGTACAGTACCACACACACTCATCAATACTCTGATCAATACTCTCTGATCAATAGTCTCTGATCAATACACTCTGATCTATACACTCTGATCTATACACTCATCAATACTCTGATCAATACACTCTGATCTGTACACTCTGATCTATACACTGATCGATAGTCTCTGATCTATACACTCTGATCTCTGATTGTGTTTGTTCCTCAGATGGATTCATGGAGATGGTAGTGACCCGTTGTGATTTTAACTCCACTGATCTGAACGACATCGAGTTCATCGACTCGTACATCTACAACAAGTTGGAGTACAGCAGGTTCAGCAGCAGAGTTGGAGAGTTTGTTGGATTCACTGAGTACGGAGTGAAGAACGCAGAGGCCTGGAACAAAGACAAGTCAATCCTGGCTCAGGAGAGAGCTGAGAAGGAGAGATACTGTAAGAACAATGTTGGGAATGAGTACAATTATGCTCTGACTCAGTCAGGTGAGTTTGTGTTTGTAACATCAACACATGACATCATCGTCTTATTGATGAAGTATTGATCCGTGAACACACTGACTGAACACTGATCATACTTATTGATTAACTTATTGATCCATGAACACACTGACTGCTGTCAGCTTCTTCACCTCTGGAACATTTAGACTTTGTGTAGCTACATTGTGTTGAGTGTCGCTGCCTGCTGGTCAAACATGGTACTGCAGCTTTATTGATCATCAGGTGATGCTGTTACATCTCATCAGGTTTCATCTGCACACATTATATCCTCTGGGTTTAATAAATAATTAGGGCCGTCAGGCGATTAGTAAAAAATAATCAATAATTGATCATTAATATAATAATTATATAATAATAATAATAATTAATTACAGGATTTGTAATTAATTAATCTAACTAATCGCATTTTAATCTCATATCTACTAAAGGTACCCAAATAAAGAATTCGAATTCTAGGACATTACAACATTGTATTGCATGACTAATCAACTGAATACACTAAGAAGAGAAGATTTGACATCCAAATGTTTTGGTGAAGTGCGTTTCATAAATGAAATTGAAAAGAAAATGGTCAAGCACATCCCAGCAAACCAGTCAGACCAGGTGCATTATTCAAAAATGCAACACAAATACACGTCAGTAAATATAATTCAGAAGTAAAATAAGGCTGAGTCTCAAACAAGCACTTAAGCAGACTCTCAATTCAAAATGAGCACTAAAGCTGACTCAATACAGCAATTCAAAATGAATAAGGCTGTGAACAGTGACATAGAAGTTGTCTTCAAAATAAGAGCTTTACATTGCACCCCATTTAAACTGGGTTCTTAGCGGGGGGCTTTTAATTTGAAAGTAGCGACCATTCGTAGCTTACAGCTACAACAACAAGCTAACACAACCAAACAGCTACAGAGACGAGGAGACGCTGCATCTCCTGGATCTCTGCAGCTGTCCAGCTGTTCATCTTAATGTCCAGGATGAAGTGATGGACTGACTGCTGTGATCAGCTGTTTCTTGGTTTTGAAACTCCCCGGCTGTAGGTCGCACAACAGTGCAGGTCATTGACACCTCCGCTCCTCTCACGCAGGGGCTGGCACATTTCTGCCTCGTTTGTAGATAGCAGAATTGTGTTAATTTTTATAACGTGTTGATTTGCAGTGTAATTAATTAATCTAATTAACACCTTAAACTGACAGCCCTATAAATAATGATTATAATAATAATGATGGTATTGATGATGTCACTGTGTTACAGTTAAGCCGTACGTCAGGCTTCAGTCGGTGACGCCCTCCTCTGGGAAACATCAGTCCATGTTGGTCTGCAGCGTCTTCGACTTCTACCCCAAACTGATCAAAGTGAGCTGGACCAGAGACGGACAGGAAGTCACCTCCGATGTCACTTCCACTGATGAGCTGGCAGACGGTGATTGGTACTACCAGATCCACTCTCACCTGGAGTACACGCCCAGGTGAGTCCACCTCCAGGTTCAGGTCAACCTCATGGTCCAGTCAGGTCCAGTCAGGTCCGGTCAGGTCCGGTCAGGTCCAGTCAGGTCCGGTCCGAGTGTGTTCTGATGAATTGATGTGTTGTTTGTGTTGAAGGTCTGGAGAGAAGATCTCCTGTGTGGTGGAGCACATCAGCCTGAAGGAACCTCTGGTGACGGACTGGGGTAAATACCTGTCTGTCTCTCACCTGTGTGTTTCTCACCTGTCGGTCTCTCACCTGTCTGTCTCACCTGGCTGTCTCTCACCTGTCTGTCTCTCACCTGTCTGTCTCTCTACCTGTCTGTCTCACCTGTCTGTTTCTCACCTGTCTGTCTCACCTGTCTGTCTCTCACCTGTCTGTCTCACCTGTCTGTTTCTCACCTGTCTGTCTCACCTGTCTGTCTCTCACTGTCTGTCTCACCTGTCTGTCTCACCTGTCTGTCTCTCAGACCCGTCCATGCCTGAGTCTGAGAGAAACAAGATCGCCATCGGAGCGTCTGGACTGATCCTGGGTCTGATCTTATCTCTGGCTGGATTCATCTACTACAAGACCAAGGCCCGAGGTCAGACCAGAACCCACCTCAGACCAGTTCACACCTCAGACCAGTTCACACCTCAGACCAGTTCACACCTCAGACCAGTTCACACATCTTAGACCAGTTCGTACCAGTTTTAATGTCATGGTGTATTTGAGGTTGATCGTATTTTCTCTTCTGTCATGAATCCAGGAAGGATTCTGGTCCCCAGTAACTGATCCTGATCCTGGCCCTGGCCCTGGTCCTGGTCCTGGTCCTGATCCTGGTCCTGATCCTGGTCCTGAAGCAGCTCCATGTGCTGTCAGTGCTGCCCCCTGCTGGAGCAGCTGAACACCTGCTTCTCTGATGATGTGTCCTCTGATCCTGATCCGGTCTGCACCTGATCCAGGACTGTCCTGTCTCTGTCCTCGTCCCTGTTGGTCTGTGAGGACCGTGACAGTCCTGGACCAGGTCTAGTCTGGACCGTGCTTCCTGTCCCGGCCTGTGGCTCACTAGCTGTGCTGTCTCAGTCAGATATAACCTGCTGGAATCATTTGGGGCTGGTTGATGGTGATTGTTGGTTTCTGTGTTTCTGCTGAAGTTTTCTGATCAATAAACAAAGAAAGTCTGAGACTCTGTGGATTTATTGATCACATGATCAATTGTTTTAATGAAACTATGTGAATTAAATCATTGATGATAAAACACACTGCTGGTCCTCAGTCAGAACAAAGTGTGGACAGTCTCATGTCTTCTTCACTGCAGCTCACTGTGTGATGCTGCCCTCTACTGGAGGTGTGTCTTCATCCTGATGTTGTTATTAAAACTCACCTTTCTATGTTTCATATAAATGTTATTTTCCTGTCAGGATCAGGTTTAATGTGACGTTCACCCACCTCTAGTGGTTCAGTCCAGTCGGGTGGGGCCTGGTGAGGTGGTCTATATAAAGCCTGACACCTTCAGGTCCACACCTGCAGACCCGCCCCACATGTTCCTGCAGACTCAATGTTCCAGCTGTGTGTGTGTGTGTGTGTGTGTGTTGGTTTTTCTTGATTGTTTACACACGTTTTCTGAAAGCATGCTTCACACTCTCAGAACTCTACACGCAAAACAACACACACACACAACGGGCAAAACCCCTCAATTCTCCTGCAAAATGAAACTTTACATTCAAAACAATGTTATTTCTTCTCAAAATGGTATTTTGTTTTCAAATGACACACAAACCATCATATGAATAGACATTTATAATAACCAGTTGAACACTGATGTGTAAAACACTAATGGAAAACACTTCTTCATTCATTTTAATAACTCAGGCCTTTGTTCATAAATGTGTTGTAAAATATTTGAGAATATTGTTTTTATATTCAGAACACACAAATACACTGCTTTATTTTTCTCCACAAAGACAAAGTACACAGTGTAGATCCCAGCCAACACAGAGCTGCACATATGCTGGTCAACATACAAAAAGAATTTACTGTACACAGTTACAGTAAAAAAACAAAACAAACTGTGCAGCGTCCTCTCCTCTGTCTCAGTCGGGCCACAGCAACTCATCCACATCACGAGCCATGTTTCACCGGGCAAGCATCAGCATACTGAGTCCAGCCATGAAAAGCACCAACTGCTATAGATCCACATGCGTCTTCCACAGCTTGGAGAAGGGGTATATGTATTTGTGTATTCGTCATAAACTTTCCATCTCCAGACAGAAAATTATTCCTCAGTAGGATTGAGGAATGGACAATATGGAGGGAGATAAACAACTAAAGAGCCTGGCTGGGCAGTGAACCAGTTCAGAACCAGAGCAGCCTGGTGGAAACTGACGTTGTCCCAAATGAAAACTTACCTGAGCTGCTCTGAGCTTCTGTCTGATCTGGTGGAAGAGGTGTTGTGTGTTGTGTGTTGTGTAACGTGATCAGATGGGCGGTGTTGTACAGGCCGAGGGTAGCGTGGTGATGGATGATGCTGTGGTGGGTAATCGCTGCACACACTGTGATGTTTCCTCCATGCTGGCCAGGGACTTCAACAACAGCTCGCTGACAGAAGACGTTCTTTCCCCTCCTTCGTCTCTTCGTGAGGTTGAATCCAGCCTCATCAAAGAAGATTAACTGGTGCTCCACTGCAGCCACATTTAGCTCAGGGACTCTGAAACACACATGACAACATCAGAAATATACATGAGTGATCACTATTGTGAAGCACAGTCATTATGATTACAATACTGAAATATGTGTATTTTATACAGTGTTGACAATATGCATCAAAAGTGGGCTTGTACAGGACTCACTTGCACAGTTACATCGCAAATCTTTGACTCTTTCTGAATTGCGTTCAAATGGCGCCCTGTTGGCAAGTTGGACCTGGCAAACCCTGGGCTGTTCTAGACCAGCAGGGTTGGGTTCTGGGCTTGACCCAGTGTGTTGGGTTGAGACTGGATACCCAAGAATGGGTTAAAAACAACTCTGCTGTTGGGTTAATGTTACCAAAGAAGTGGGTTAAAATCAAAATGTTGGTTTGAGAGCAAAATTAGCATTAATTAATGAACATTAACCTTAGTACTGTAAAATGAAATTGTTTTTAAACATGAAGTTATGAAATTATTCAACGATAGAAGTACATAATGTCCATTGTTTTATTGGGACATTTCAAGTTCACATTAAAACAGTGGAATACATTTTTAACATTGCTGCATTATAAACATAATGCAAAGTCCATCGATTTAAGTGCTTAACATACATACAAAAACCTAAATATTAAAAAAGAAAAAGGAAACAACAAATTTCATGGGTTTTTTCCCCCTTCACATGTTCAGTCTACATATTTTGGCAAATTGCATCAGTAAAAACTAGAACAATCAAACAGTCACTTAAAAGTGGAATAAATGGCTCAGCTTGCATCTTAACTACCTCGGGTGTTGGACGACTCCATCACAGCAAGTTGAGACCTGATCAACATTACAGCATTGGATTCACGACCTGTGATCTCAAAGATGCATGCCGGAATAAACTCTCAAACCTGGGCACACGGTTTTGGGTAGTTGACATCCAAAACAAAAAATGCTTTAAAGCACCCATCCACTGCACCCAATAGAGATGGGTGCTCCAAGGCTATCCCACTGATGACCACAAAAGCCTGGGAACACTGACACTCCACCCCAGCATGAGGACACACAGGTATTCTGTACCCGCCAGGTACAGCACCATGTTTGTTCCAGGCTGAAAAGAAAAAAGAGAAGAAAAAAAACAAGATTCAACAATTAATTCGTACAACAGTTTAGGTTCAACTCCACAGGTAATACATCTGGAGTCTGAGTCCAATAAGCACATTTCTGTACATGCCAAAATGATCAGTCAGTTAAACTTAGCACAAAATCAATGATGATTGTCTCAATGCAGCATTTCTCAAAAGTGCTGTCCAGGAATCCCCAAGGATCCTAGAGGTGGGCACCATGGGGTCCCCTGCAAAAGTAGTTACTTGCATCAAAATCAGTTTAACCACTTTAATCCTATTTTACTGTTAGTTTATTTGAAAATGAGAGATCTATACACTCAGAACGTGTCATGATGCGAAGACCTAGTTGACTTTAAAAAATGTAGATAAATCTTGAAAAATTATGAACAATTTGGAATAATTTTGAGAAAGATTTAATATACTGTAAGTCTTCTCTTGGGGTCCCTACAAGATGGGGGTCTGCAGCCAAATAAACATTTAGTGGTCCTTGACTTGATATTTTTCCAAAGCACTGTCTTAACTCACCTGGCTGTCAGTGAAGGCCCAGCGAAACACTTTCTGTCCAGTTTTGTGCTCTACAGTTGGCAGCAGCTGTAGCTCTGTGTCACCCTGTTGATCTGTAAAAATAAAACATTTATTACACGTCTGTCAACATTAAAGGACCATTTCACTCATTTTAAAACCATCTTCATACAATCGGTCCTCACTAATGCTCACTAAACTATGACACCACGTATGTCTACTCACAGCTGAGAAACCTGACAGCCAGCGACATCCACATTATTTTTAGGTTTGGTCTTTTCAAACATAATTTCAAACTTAAAAAAAAAAACATTAACAGAAGCAGTGTATTATATATATTGAATAATAACGGAGATTTAATTTGAAATGAACTGTCCACAGTCCTTCTCTGACAGCATAGACAGAAATTGTCACACCGCAGTGAGGGATGTCCTGTCTTGGGTTTTTTTGTCCTGTGATTTTCATGTTTTATTTTGAAAAGTAACTCTCCTCTCGTTTCAGGTCACTTGCCCTTCCTCTTGTGTCCCCGGTCTGACGTCATCCCTGATCCTTGATTGTTTCCACCTGTGTTCCCCTTCCTCATGTGTATAAAGTCTTTGTCTTCCCCTGTCTGCGTCGCTGAAGTATTTCGTCTCATGTCGTGTACAGAAGCCTTTACCACAGTCTTGCCAAGTTTTTCCTCGAGCTAAGTATTGTCAAGTTTTATTTTCTGTATTTGTTCTCTTTGGTTGTTTGATCTATTTTTGTTCCTAACGTTTTTGGTTAGAGTTTTGATTTTCAGTTTAGGATTTTCATAGCCTGTTGTTTTCCTCCGTGTGGAGCGCTTTTTGTTGTACCTTTTTGTTATTTAGAGTAGATAATTTTTCACAGCCAACGTGCAGACCTCTTCGGAGTAGTTTTTGTTTATTATTAAGTTTCATAACCAGATAATTAAGAATAGTATAGATTCCTCCTTCGGGAGCGCTTTCCGTTTTATGTGTTATTTGTCTTGTTCGTCTTGTCTGTCTTGATAGAGTTTTCCAAAGCCATTGCTTTGTCATTCATGCTAAAGAGATTCAAATCAGTAAAATAAAACCTGTCTATACATCGTCATTCTGCATCTGAGTCCTCTCTCCTTGTCCGAGTCTGACAGAAATGTCATATCTTAGTGAGCATTACATGTTGAAATGGGTGAATTTGTCCTTTAACTCTTAACTTTATGTAGTGTGGGGAATTATCTTTGCCAGTGGATCCAATGATTCTCAAAGTGGGGCCCAAGGACCTTCAGTGATCCTTGAAACAGTTCCAGGGGGCCCCAGCAAAAACATGAATGATGTGTTTCACCATTAAGTCAAAGAAAGCAAGAAGATCTGCACAGCAAACAGCTCCCAGTGAGGATATTTATTGTGTGTAACGTTTCGAGTCTTCTTTAGATCCAGCACCCAACTAGATGTTTTTTGGGACGTGTGTGTGACTTCTGCTTTATACTGTTTCACCACTAAGTAACACAGTGTCAGAATGTATGTCTACCATTTTGGTCGAGCAAAAATCATATCAGAATAGAAAATCCTGGACAAACATCTAATGAAATTGTGTTCTGTGGTCCAACTTGTGTCCATTTAAGATTCCTTGATATTTAAAAGTTTGAAAACCACAGACACAGATGTCACAGACATGCCTGATGTCAAACTCACACTGCTGCACTGAGAAACAGCTGACAACAGCAGAGTTGAGGGCCCCATGTTACACCAGTTCTTTGTGAATACCTGCTGAGAATGAATCGATGTTCAACTCTCTGCGTCCAGCGTAGCGTCCATATCCTGGTGTAACGTAACGTTAGCATCCAGCTGAATGATGGTCAGACTCTCTTTAACTGATGATCCAAAGTGTTTACTGCAGGAACCTTTAACTCCTTCAAACACACTGTAAGAACTACAAAAAAGGTATAAAACATAGATGTAAATATCTTCCTTCATGACCTTATTGTATCATAAATTCACACAAAATATAATCATGCATTCTTCTCTTAGCTTATTCAATCACTGTTACATTCACAGAAAAATCATATTTTAATGTTTTAACTTAAATGACAACCTCTGTTAGAGAGCTGTATGTCTTGTTTTTAACTTACAATTAAACTCTGAATCAGGACATCAGTATTAAATATTAACCTTTAACTTTACATATTAAAGCCACTTCAAACCAAATGCCTTTCTTTATATCAACATACACAGAAATGAAATGAATGAACTGACCAGCCTCAGTAGCTTGAACACGTGATATCAGAACTGTTACAGTCTGAATCAAACATTAAACATGTCGTGAAACAACAAATGACGACAACAACAGACCGTGTGGCCTTCAGCTGCTGAGAAACTCATTTTCATTCTGTTCAGACCTTCAACACGGAGACACACACCGGATGCTTCACGGCGAGACGTTTCAAAATAAAAGTCCTGCGTTTAGCGTCTAATAGAATTAATTAAATAATAACCTGGCTTCTAAGAATATTAGTAAACTGAATGAAAACAACATGTTATTAAACAATCATCACACTGACGGTATTTACACCTGGACGCTGTGTCTGCACAGTATAACTGCAGGAGAGTGGGCGAGTTTCTCAGCAGAAACCAGGTAAAGCCAACAGATGTTCGATGCCTTGTATCATGTGCTGTTTGTACTGCTGAGGAAGTCTGATGCTGTTCTGAACATGATTTGTGGCCGGTGTGCACATGCAGAAATAGACTGCTCTGTTTGTTATCTTTGCTAAAGTTGCTACAGCTAACATTAGTGGAGCTAGCGGTCAGCAGACTTCATCTCTCTCAGGGTCTAATGTTAGCTCAGGGTTAGGGTGGGTCAGACCATGGATCAGAATACTGCTGCCAGTCACTAATGGTGAGGTGTGTTACACTGGGGGCATCACCCCAGTTTCCCTGTGACCAACATCCAACACAGCAAAAACAGTTCAGTTCACATTAACATTACCACAACTGAATACACACACAGCTAACGGAACAATGTCCCTGCAGTCTAACTAAGTGTGTGTCACAAGTGACAGAACCAAGTGTTTTAAAAGGTGAAAATAACTAGCTAGCGAAAAAAAAAAAACTAGGGTTGGTACCACCAGAGTCCTAAAGAGACACTAGTTACCACATTAAGCTATCACACGTAGATGTTGTAGGACAATGATTTATGTTTGATTTACCATTTACATAGTTTTCTCTGGTCACAAGCTGGAGAGTGATTAAAGCCTCAGCTCGTCCAAATCTAAAGCCGCAGATATCTTCAGTCTGTTGGGTCAAAATATTTAGACCAACCTTGGATAAAAACAACCCAGTCAGCTCACAATCCACAGCTACCCAGGGGATGGGTCATGAAAATAACCCAACATGTTTTAGTCCTCAGATTATTTCTGCACACACGGTCCAGTGTTGATAAGATAACCCTATCAATATTTATTAATATCTCATTGTTTTCTACTGTCTTTCTTTGTGTTTGCTGTAATGTTATGGTGTTATTTTCATGTTCATGATTTCAGTTTCCTGTTCAGAAGACAGAAGATGCTCCCAAACACCTTGTCTTGGTAATCTTTCAGTTCTTCTGTACAAATGGTAAAATACTGTAAACACTGTTTAGGAATACAAAGTAGGAATAGATTTCCCAAATACCTGAAACATACTTTATTTTTACAGTCAACAGAACCGTCCACAGGTTATTCTGTACTGCTGTACTCACTGAGTACTGGATTGATACGCAGTGCTGCAGTTTTCCAGTGAGAGTAGATTTCTCACCTACACACTAAGAAATCAAAGGACAGGATTGTACCTAAAAGAGAACAAATGCTTTGTCGCTCCAGTGGTACAAGCACTGTACCTTTAAAATTAGTACATGTTTGTACCTGCTTGTTTGTACCTGTAAAGAAACATTTCTGCACCTCTAGTGACAAAAATGTACCTTTATGTCCTGGTACAAAAATGTACTGCTTAGAAAGGTACAGTAGTTGTACCGTGACAGGGGACCACTGGAGCGACACGCCACTGACATGACACTTTATGAGGCAAATACATTCCTTTAAACTGAGACAAAAGGCTTGACTTTCACATTAAGATCAATTTATTCAAACAATTTGTTTACATCTTGTAACAAAATCAATATTTTACATGTAAATGATTTTCAGTTCATTTTCATAAACCACATTTAAATTTCATTAGCCACTTTTGAATTTTCTTTCACATAACACAAAACCACAAAATGTGACATTCCAGGTGTAAAGCACACAACATTAACCTAACTCATCTTTAGAACTGTAATATACATTCAGTAACAAACAACATGATACGTGTTTAAATTGTTTAAGAGCTTAAGCACAAAAACTGAAGGCATCAGGCCCAATGAGCTGCTCATAAATCAGTCCTAGATGCAAAACACTCGAGCAGTTCAACACATCCATGTGTCCTGACACTTCATATTTGTCCCTCTTTGCAGTAATGACTATAGCCTTACTTGATGATCAGTGTGCACATTTGTATTTCTGAATATAATTTAAACCACAAATCAATCTGGACAGGATACTAGAATCCATTAAAGTGTAAAGGGGGATAAAAATTCTCACTCCTAATCAGCTATAGTTATATGCTTTTGTCTATGTGCTTGGCAAATGACATGCGTCACTGTCAGTGGAAGAACTCCCTCCAGAATCAGAATCAGAATCAGAATCAGAAAAAGCTTTATTGCCAAGTACGATGTTACACATAAGAGGAATTTGTCGTGGTGATGTTGGTGCATGCATCAAATAACTATTAAGTGAAAATATAACAAATTAACAATATAAACTATTTTAAAAAGTAGAAAATATAACTATACAATATAAATACATATACACACAATCTGTTTTTTGGGTAAAAGGATAAAAGGAGCAGACCAGCTGGCAGTGAACAATTACAGAAATGATGTGCAAATGAAAATGTGCAAATGAACAGGATGTTCAAGGTGAGCGTTAATGTAACGCATAGAGTTATGGTGCTGTCAGTGTGACAGTAGAGTCAGTGGTAGAGGTGGAGTGTGAGGAGTGTCAGGGGGGATTCAGGCCTTGTTGATAAGGCTGACAGCAGACGGGAAGAAACGGTTCTTGTGGCGTGAGGTTTTGGTCCTGATGGACCGCAGCCTCCTACCAGAGGGGAGTGTCTCAAAGAGATATCATGCATGACGTCTGGGGGCAAACACTTGGTCACAACAAAATCAGGGCACTTTGAAATGTCAAAACCACTTTTTCGAAGAATATAAGAAATAAACGAATCATAGTTTTCTTTGAAAATGCAAAATAGAAATTTGACATCATCATTAATGTCTTGATGGACTGACAAATGTAGGTTTTTCTCTCTGCATTTAAGAACATATGCAAACAGGTTATCTCTGAAATCCTGTAATAGTTTATCTAAATTTGGATTAACTGTTTGCAGATCAGAAGCACTTAGATCAGTCTCTGAATTTTGCTGATCAGGGTTCATGCTGTGTTGGTGTACTGTGGAGTCCTCACCGGTTCTGTCATTTTTATCGTAAGGCCTAAATACAAAACATCTGTGCTTCCTATACACATGTTTTCTGAAAGAATGGAATCTAGAAAAAGTCCACTGACAATCACCAACACCACAGGTGATACAAGTCCAACATGTTGTATGAACTTCATCAGCGTACGCGTCCTTCGAGTGCACTTTGGACGCTGGTACAGTTGAGGCATGATGATCTAGCACAGACGATTTATCACTCTAAGTACTGTCACTGGCAGGGGCGCGTCTCCCTCCTCCACAATACCAACAATACGCCCCTGGAGGAAGGTGAGTGTGCTTCTCAGGTGTGGTGGGTATGCACTGTTGAAAACAAAATACATACTGAGGGCTGTTATGAAGGCTTCATCACGGCCTGCACACTGGCACACATCTACTCCATCTACTTTGACCACACTGAGTTCTCTTGCTGTGTTTGCCATTTCCCAGTCATTGTCAGTCAGTTGTATGGTTGGATGGAGTGTAGCAGGGTCCCCCTACACAGAAGGAAAACATGAGAGAGAAGCATTTACAAGTTAACTAGTCCCTTAGAAAAAAAAAAGAAAGAAAAAGAAAGAAAAAAAATTACAATCATTTATTTTGTGAGTACATAGCCATTCTGTAAAATTAGAACATTGTTTGATTTTTACATAAGAGAAAAAGTTACTTGGACAAAAAAACAAACTATAGTAAAATAGTGTGTAAAAAGTCAAAGGTGAAATGTCAATTTAAATCTGTGCCACACTTTGAACAGTTTCATTTACACGTTACAAATTCCATAAATTAGTTATTCTTACAGTTAGCCATATTTTTTTCTGGATAAATCCATCAAATTTACATGGAAACTCCCTGTAAGCAGGAGGATTTTAGGGGTACAGTTACCCTTTATTCTTTATATCTCATTAATAGGCTTTATGCACAGCTCCACTACTTCCTGAACTTAAGCCAGATCCTTTATTTCCTGTCTTACATTATTGGACAAACTGATCCAGGTGTGTCTGACCATTGCTGTGACTAGTACTGAGGTCAGACACACCTGGCAATCAATTTGTCCAATAATTTGTCAATTTGTCCAATAATGTAAGACAGGAAATAAAGGATCTGGCTTGAGTTCAGGAAGTAGTGGAGCTGTGCATAAAGCCTATTCAAAGAGCAAACTAACAAATTACTGATACCAGCTGAAGACATCAAAAAAAAAAAGAAGGAGGAATTTAATTGGGATTAAATCAGGCCCATCAGTTATCAGAGGAGTCAGTTAATTCCTTAACCCAAGATTTCTTTAAATACTGAGGTCAGTATAAGGCGACTCAGATGCCTACCTCTCTCACGGTGATGCAGTGTTCGATCTTTTCTCTGAAGATGGATGGTAAGAGGATAAGTCCAGCCCTAAAGTCGATTCCTGTAATGCAGAAAAATATGCTACTTAAAAATCAGCTACAATTTTCACACTCACCTACTTAATCAGGTGACTTTAGCTACCTGGTAGATCTTCAGCTGGGGCATCCTGCCTTGCATCAGTGTGCTGTTTTGCAAGGAGAGATTTTCCCTCAGCAAGTTTCAGCACATTTGGTAAAACAGTGGTGAAGCCCTCCCTGAAGCCATGACAGAAGCTGTGTGTTGAAGGATGGATTCAGTCAACCTCGTCAAAAACCTGCAGAATACATACATAAAGACATTACTATTAGCATTCTGTATGTCACTCAAGTAAGCTTTAATGTCATCGCATTAAACGATATCAAGTCATAGAATTTTTTTTTTGTTTTAGTTTTGTTAGTGGTAAATATTAAGCCTTCAATTTCACTATATCCAAAATCATTACAGATTGATAACACTCAATAACTCGACAAGATTAACTGTATTTACACAGTACAGTCCACAGTCCCTCCATCCACCTCATTTTCTGAGATATGACATAAACATATGCACATGTCACAACACAGTTATGGGTAAATCTCTCTCTCTCTCTGTTCCTACACAAGTATGAAACGTATGGAATCTGATTTTATACATTTCCAGGTCTTGAAGTATGGGAAATGGAGACTATTGAATTATATCTATTGAACTATTAATAGATATAACTATTGAAATATATCAATCTTGATACATATCTGAAGTTATTTTGGTAAATTATTTTGTGCTACAATCTCCTGGATTTTTTTTGGGTGACATAATAGCATACAAATTCAGAACAATGAAAACAAAAGATTAATTGCATAATTTATTTACATGATACACATTAAATTACTCTTCATGTCACAAATTATTTGAATTTCTTTTTCTTACAGAGAAGTCTAGAAATCAGGGTCTGATAAAAGTATGGAATTTTGAAATGTCAAATGTGGAGGAACCCTGCGCGCGCGCGCACACACACACACACACACACACACACACACACACACACACACACACAGAGCCTTCTATGACGGGGAGAGGAGAACCCGGGATCTGAGATCTGACACAGCAGCGGTGGGAGAAGCACATCCGTGGAGCTGTGCCACCTAACATGGCCCGCTATGGAGGCGACGTGCGTCCACAAAGCCCCCGGAACGCACGCACATTAATCGGGCATTTGACCCAGGCGGTCCGCCGCACACACCAATAAGCGAACAACCACCCCGGGGAAAAGGCACACTTCAGCTTAGCTCTTACGTCACTATAACAGTCGCGTCAATGCGGCCGTTATTCCGCGTCACTAGCCGGTGTAGCGGTTTAACTGGCGACCTTTACCTTGTGTTCTCCTACCTCACCTCTGATAAATGTCTGAGTTATGGTAACCACGGCTCATACACCTCATAACATAATGAAATGTGATAGTCACCAATTAACACGACCACCACTTGAACCAAACGCCTGAGCGGCTGGACACTGAATACAGAATCCCGAAACGAAGCTAACACACAGCAAACCGAATAGTTAGCTAGCTGACAACTAGCGGACGTTACGTCATCCACATAGCATAAAAAGCCTAATTAATGTAGAACATTTACACAAATAGCAGCCAGCGACCATGCAAAATTAGTTAGGATGGACAGTGACTTCATATTACAATCGAATGATGAAACTACTAAACATAACCATCTTTAATAAGCTACTTAAGCAGCGCCTCCAACATGCTGACTCACCGAGATGCCATAACTCACTTCGACTGTGGGGGGAAAAACGGGGCTGCCTACCCAAGTCTGCAGGGGCTCCGTACGTACGCGGGAAAAAACAAACAAACAGGAGAGGGAAAAAAAGGGGCTGCCTACCCAAGTCTGCAGGGGCTCTATGAGGGAGTGCATGCGAAAGGGGGAAAAAAAAAAAAAAGATCGAAGCCGATACCGTAAAAGTAATAAAATATGACGAAATGACACACGAACTAATGTTACAGTTTTTCTCGATTGTTTACACACATTTTCTGAAAGCATGCCTCATACTCTCAGAACTCTACACACAAATCAAAAATCACACACACAACGGGCAAAACCCCTCAATTCTCCTGCAAAATGAAACTTTACATTCAAAACAATGTTATTTCTTCTCAAAATGGTATTTTGTTTTCAAATGGCACACACAAGCCATCAAATGAATAGACATTTAGAAGAACCAGTTGAACACTGATGTGCTCAACGTAAAACACTATAATGAATGGACAACACTTCTTCTTCATTGATCATAAGGACTTAGGCCTTTTTTTTGTTCAGTGTTACACTTACTACAGACAGCTCATACATGACTGTGTAAAATATTTGAGAATATTGTTTTTATACTCAGGACACACAAATACACGCTAACAAATATATTTTATCCACCTTGTGTTGGTAATCTTTCAGTTCTGCAATACAAATAGTAAAATACTGTAAATACTGTGTAGGAATACAAAGTAGGAATACATTTCCCAAATACTTGAAACATACTTTATTTTTACAGTCAACAGAACAGTCCACAGGCAATACTGTACTACTGTACTCATTGAGTACTGTATTGATATGCAGTACTGCAATTTTCTAGTGAGAGTAGATTTCTTACCTATTCTCATTACTCTCACTGCTCTCGCTCTGCCTCTATTTCCAATGTTGGCATCCATTGCTCCAAAACATAAGAGCTCACCTGTTGGCCTTTTATACTAAAGCTCTGATTGCTAATTGTAAAACTGTGTGACAGGTGTTTGCCCATGTGATGAGTCAGTGTGCATAGAAGGGCAATTGACTTTAGAACTTTGAATGACAGTGTGTTCCTTGTGAAAACAAGAGATTTTCTCCATGAAAGTTGTGCCAAATGCAGAGAATTGTGTGTAGTGTTTTGAAAAAAGTGTGTTTTAGAACTGCCATTTGAGTGTAAAGCAGGAGTTGTGCCTGTAGTTTAGCAGAGTTGGTTCAGGGGGTCGGTGCATGAGTTACATGTTGTGGTCAGTGTGTCTCAAGTACCAGTTTTTGTGTGTAAACAATCGAGAAAAACTGTAATAGCAGGTGGAAGTAATTTCACTTTCCTGCATTGACAGTCACCTGACCAAACTCACTCTGAAATAAGAGAAAGAAGAATTAACATGCAGTTAGCTCACATTAAGTTACATTGCCTGAGTTAGACTCGCTAAAATTAATTACCAACAGTATTATGGATAGAAATGTTACTTACCCCCAAATTTCCTTCCTCTTCATTTATTTGTATTCCAGCATCAGTTATTTTTTAACTAGCTCTTCTGTGGAGAAACTTGATAGACGAGCAGTTCCCGACATGTCCGCCACCCGCCGTCTCAAGTTCTACTGCATTGTGGGAATCCAGTCCAGGCGCCGAGGATTCTGGGACACAGACCCCTGTTGGTCTGTCGAAGTAATGACAGGAGGGCTAGCTAGCTGGCTAACTCGCGGTCTCGGTAGCTATTGTTACGGAGTAAATTCGGATTTTGCCCTAAAGCATGACCAATAGTAAACAATCAAAACACTTAACCGATGAAAGTGTCTGGAACACAGTTTCATATATCTCTGGATGCTGGCAAACTTGATCTCCGGGTGTCTTACAGCTGCTAGTCGAACCATCCGTCTCCTCTTTGTAATGTCGGACACACCAAGGAAAACCATAAAATGATAGTCCGTTGTCGAGTTTTCATCCCTTATGGTCGTGAGACCGTGCATTGCAGCTGACAACGCAACAGGTTCTTCCCATCACTGCATAAATAATGGGATTTTCGGCCCCGGAAATGCCCGGAAATCTCCCTAATTTTCGGTAGTTAACAACAATTTACAGGCTGTGAACGTGGCGTTCGTCTGTGCTGAAAATTGTCGGAAACGAACCATGACGTCTGCGAAGCTCACAGAGTTGCGAACGGCTCCAATTAGCATATGAATAGCAGAGAAACCACGCCAACACACACACACACACACACACACACACAGGTACACTTATATACCTTTTGCTATCAGCCATGACTTTGTACCTTAAAAATTAAACAAAGGTCAAGAGTTACTATCTCAAGGACCATTTCTGTACCTTACAGGGTACTTTTCAGATAAATGTACCTGTACATGATCACCCCATTTCTCTGTGTGTATTCTCACTGCAGAAAGTCCAGATGATGGATGCTACAGTGGACCTGCTCACATTTGGCTGCACTCTTTGCTCAGCCTCCCTCATTGTTAGACCATGTTTGACCACATGTCAACCAAAGTTGATCTCATAAGAGATCACATTCTTCGTCCTCCTCTTCCTCTTACTGCTCTGGCTCTGCCTCTGTTTCCAGTGTTGGCATCCATTGCTCCACAGCAGAAGAGCTCACCTGTTGGCCTTTTCTGCTAAGGCTCTGATTGCTAATTGTAAAACTGTGTGACAGGTGTTTGCCCATGTGATGAGTCAGTGTCTATAGTGGGGCAGTTAACTTTAGAACTTTGAATGACAGTGTGTTCCTTGTGAAAACAAGAGATTTTCTCCATGAAAATTGTGCCAAATGCAGAGGATTGTGTGTCGTATTTTGAAAAAAGTGTGTTTTAGACCTGCAGTTTGAGTGTAAAGCAGGAGTTGTGCCTGTAGTTTAGCAGAGTTGGTTCAGGGAGTTGGAGCAGGAGTTACATGTTGTGGTCAGTGTGTCTGAAGTATCAGCATGTGTGTGTAACAACTGAGAACAACTGTAACAGTGGAGGCCGAAGGAGGCGGAGCTGCAGGTCAGGTGACCTCAGGAGGGCGACTGGACTTTCTGAAGTTGACACACACAGACACACACAGACACACACTCATGCTAACACACTCTGGTGAGACAGCAGAGCAGTGCAGGAGGTGAGTAGATCTCTGACTGGTTTCTGTCACGTTCCATTGATCGTCTCTGTTGTGTTGTTGTTGATCAGCTGATTGTCTGTGAACAGGATCAGCTCTCTGCATCGTCGTCATTGTTTACATTATAACTCATTTAATGTGTCCGTCTGTCTGTTTCAACTCAGAAAACCACCTTAAATAGTAATGCAACACTGTGTGTGTCCGTGTGTTTGTGTGTGTGTGTGTTGACATTCTGTTAATGAAGTTAAGCAGTTCAAACAACACACTGACCTCTGACCCCTGTGAGAGCCAATCACAGTGAGCTTTACAAAGACAGATTCAGTGTTCAGGAGAAGCTGCTTCAACACTGAGTACAGACCAGTAATCTATAATCTGTAATCTATAATATGTAATCTGGAATCTGGAATCTATAATCTATGACGTATAATGTGTAATTTATAATCTATAATCTGTAATCTGTAATCTGTAATGTGTAAAGTGTGTCAGGGTGTCAGAGGAAGTGTAAAGCCACAGAACAGAGGTGGAGGAGCAGGTTCGGTCGGTGTAATGGTGTCACATGATCAATTCTGATCAGAACTGGACAATATTATATATCATATACTATATCGTTTCCATGGCAACCTGGATGCGAGAGGATGCTGGCGTGAGTATCGCCGCTTCTCGATCCGTGACAAAACGGCGTTTTTCTGTTAAAAGAAGAAAACCAAGTTGTCTTTACAAGCTCTGAAGCCTTCACACCTGAAGAATCGGCTCTATGAACTCGTCTTTCTCTGCTGATCAGCTGTTAGCCCCTTTGATCCTCCTCACCAATCAGCAGTTAGCATAGCAACGCTAACTTTAAGCAGACATACTCGATGCACTGTGAGATGTCCATAGTTGCTCTGCTGGTCCTCCATCTTCCACAACCTCCTGGTTGTTCCCCGCCTGGCTCCGCTGTCGCTGCTGTGGTCTCCCCCGGCTTGCATTGATGTTGGATGGTTGCTGCTCCATTGTTGCTGGTGGAGTCTTCAGGTGTTCGGAGCAGGAGCTCCTGGACTTCTGCTGTCGCTTCGCTCCAGGCACTGTCACTGGGACTGGATCTCTGGGTCTCCTGTGTCGCCCTGCTGTGTGCATGGACCTCCAGGCACAAGTTCACCTCTGGACGGACGGTGCTGTTCCCTGCGGTGCTGGTGACGGTGCTGTTCCCTGCGGTGCTGGTGGCGGTGCTGGTGGCGGTGTTGACAGCGGAGCAGCTGTTCCCTCCGTGCTGACTGACAGGCGCTCCATTTATTCTTTGCTTTGTTTGTTTTCATATGTTTATATGTTTATTCCACTTTGTCACGTGTCCTTGGGTACCCTGAAAGGCGTTATATAAATTAAATCTGTTATTATTATCATTAATAGTGACTGCTGAGAACTCACCTGATGACGTAATGATGTAACGAAACAGTAACTCTCCTCGGCCTGTCTCCCTCTCCACCGCAGGTCGTTATGGACGCCATGAGAACCCGTCTAAGACAGGTGAGACAGGTGAGAGCCACATGGAGACAAGCTCCTCCCCCTCTGACCTGTAACCGTGGTTACGCCTGTGTCCCCAGTCTCCATCAGTGGGTGTGGCCGAGGACGAGGAGGTGGGAGGAGCTCAGAGGGTGGAGATGAGGTTTGTGGGGGCTGAGGAGGAGGCGGGGCCAAGCAGTGACATCACAGCTCTGGTGCTGCGGCATCGCCATGGTTACTGGAGGGCTGGCGTGCTGCTGTGTGTGTGTGGGATGGTCGTCTTCACTGCAGGTGCGCACACACACACACACACACACACACACACACACCATCGATTAGATCTTGTGATTGTGGTCTGTTTCTCTCTCAGCGTTCCTATTGGCCTACGCTGTGTTTGGTGGGCGGTACCACTGCTCCCAGGTGGGGGAGCAGGATGAGGAGCAGCAGGGGGGCGGGGCTAAACAACCAGCTGAGGGAGGGGCGGGGCTTTACCTGGGAGAGCTACGGGTGATGATGAGGAGGCTGCTGCATGATGAAGATATCTACAACACAGTCAGGTGGGACACTGAGTGCTGAGTATTGATTATTGATTATCCTGACTTTGACCACAGGGAACAGATGTTATTCACACTAACTAACAAGAACTGAGGTGGTGAAACATCATTTCCAACTTTCAACATTAAAAACCGACATAAAATCGCATAGGCTTCATGATGTGTCAATCATCCAGAGTCTCGGGCGGGAACAGACAGCAGGACTCCTCATTGGCTGTTGTAGGCTCCAGGGTGGGCATAACTTGTCAAAAGAGGTGTCAATCAAACGGCGGCCATCTTAGGTAGTAGAACAATATGTTTGAAGTAAAAGAACAGAGTTTCATCAAGTTACTTCAAAACATTAAAACAGATTAAAACAGATAAAAATTAAGACACTTTTTGTTACTGAAACATCCAGACGCTTCAACTGTGAGTCTCCAAAACCTTGTAGACACTTTGTGTTTGTCAGCTGGACTTAAAGAGGCTCATCTTTGTGTTTCCGTAGTTGACAGTCGTAGGTTGAGTTTGTCTTGGTGTCCTCAGTCTGGGTCATTTTGTGGTTCTGTGTCTTGTTCAGTCGGGTCAGCAGGGCGAGTCATCCTCCAGGCTCCTCTGAGGGAACCTCTCTGGCCTCAGAGGTCCTCCGTCGCTTCAGACAGCTGCAGATGGACCACACTTGGACAGAGTCGCTGTACGCCACGCTGCAGTTCCCCCACAGGTAGGTGGACGCGTCATGAGGTCAGAGTGACAGTGGAGACAACACCTGTACCTGTGGTCTGTCACCTGCAGGTCTCAGAGGAGCTCCCTGTGGCTGCTGGACTCTGCAGGACTGATCTCAGAACAGATCCCTCTCAACCCGTCGGACTTCTGTCCCTACAGCGCCACAGGAAGTACCACGGTGAGACGGGCACACAGGCAGTTTGTCACCATGGTACACCAACACCAGGTATCTTTACCTGTCTGTCTGTCCACAGGGGGGCATGGTCTATGCTAACTACGGCCGTCCAGAGGATTTTAATTGGCTGAGGAGCGCAGGCATGTCTGTGGTTGGCTGTGTGGTGGTGATGCGTGTTGGGGGCGGGGTCAGTTTCGCTGAGAAGGTCTGGTTGGCTGAGAGGAGCGGGGCGGGCGGAGCTTTGATCTACCCCGACCCCGCGGACCTCCCACAGGACCCTCGCCGCCTCGGACTGAACACACACACCGCCGTGTCCGAACATGTAACACACATACACACACACACTCACACACACGCTGTTCCATGTCCCGCTGCTCCTGACCAATCAGCACCTCCTCTCTGTGTCGTCCAATCACAGGTCCACCTGGGGTCAGGTGACCCCTTCACCCCCGGCTTCCCTTCCTTCAACCACACTCAGTTCCCGCCCATCCAGTCCTCCGGCCTGCCGCTCATCCCGGCCCTGCCAGTCAGCGCTACTGTAGCCGCCAAGCTGCTCAGGTGAGCCCCGCCCCCCCAGCTCACCTGCTCAGGTGTGACTGTGACCTCACTGTGTGTCTCTCCGTCTCAGCCAGCTGTCAGGTCCGTCCTGTCCAACGTCATGGCGCGGTCGGCTGCCGTACGTGCGCTGCGTGGTCGGTCCAGAGTTCAGCTCCGGACGCAGAGTCAAGATGTCGGTCCACAACGTGATGACGCCGGTCCTCCTCAACAACATCTTCTCGTCCCTGGAGGGCCGCGTGGAGCCAGGTACCCCTCACCTGAGATTCATCATGATTACCTGTCTGTCTGACTGGAGGGTAACCCACCTGATCTCTGCCAGACCAGTACATCATACTGGGAGCTCAGAGGGACTCGCTGGGTCCAGGAGCCGTCAAGTCTGGAGTTGGAACAGCGATCCTGCTAGAGCTGGCTCGGACCTTCTCCATCATGGTGAAGAAAGGTGAGACTCACCTGGAGACAGGTGAACTGCTGGCACTGTGAGGGGAGTGGCCACCAACAATCACTGCTAATGTGTAGCTAGGTGGTAACTATGTGGTTGCCAGGTTGGTGCTGAAAGGTGGATGTGAGGAGATCTGGATGGTTACTATGATAACAATGTTCATATAGGTAGTGGTACCTCTGTGTGTGTGTGTGTGTGTGTGTGTGTGTGTGTGCAGGGTTCAGTCCCAGGCGGAGCCTCCTCTTCGTCAGCTGGGATGCTGGAGAGTTCGGGAATGTGGGAGCAACTGAGTGGCTGGAGGTTCGTCCAATCAGAGAGCAGAGCACTTGTGTTACCACAGAAGAAGACAGATTTGAGTCCTCTCACTGTGGTTGCCATAGTTACGCAGTGAACTTTGACATCTGTTTCTCAGGGTTACCTGTCCATGCTGCACCTGAAGGCCGTCACCTACTTCAGTCTGGACCAGGCTGTCATGGGTAACACACCGCTGTCAGCCAATCACAGGACACCTTCTGTAATGCGCCTACAATCATCTACACTGTGTGTGTGTGTGTGTGTGTGCAGGTGATGACATCCTGTCTGCCTACATCAGTCCTCTGCTGGTCGACCTGCTGGATGCCGCTATCAGACAGGTGAAGACCTGAATTAATACTGGAGCTGTGAGAGTCTCTAACTGTGGATCAACATGATGTGACTCTGTGTGTGTGTGTGTGTGTGTGTGTGTGTGTGTGTGTGTGTGTGTGTGTGTGTTGAGGTGGAGCATCCTAAGCATGCAGGTCAGACCATCTACAGCCAGGCAGAGAGAGAGGGAGGCAGCTGGAAGATGTGAGACACATGCACACACACACACACACACACACACACACACACACACACACACACACACACACACACACACACACACACACACTCACCTGTCCTCTCCTCTCTCAGTGTGAAGCCCTTGTACCTGAACAGCGGAGCGTACAGCTTCACGGCGTTCGCAGGAGTTCCAGCTGTGGAGCTCAGGTTCTCTGAGGTAAACTTCAGGTGTGTTTGGCTCTCAGGTGTACAGGTGTGTCCATTACATGATGACTTCATCACGTCCATGTGTGTCCACTCAGGAGCGAGCGTACCCGTTCATCAACACGCCATTGGACAGCGCCTCCCGCCTACAGGAAGTGCTGGCGGGTCGTCTGGGGGTCACAGGGCGGAGCTTAGGGGAGCTGGTGGGGGAGATGGTGCTGCGATTGGCCCACGACCACATCCTGCCTCTACGCATCACTTCCTACGCTCAGACTGTGCTGCAGTTCAGCGCTCAGCTCAATAGACACTCTGCTGAGCTGCAGGTAACCTCCCTCTGACAGCTGATCTCTGAGTGGACGGAGAGCCAGACAGCCCAAACTGCAGGAAGCTCGCTTATTAGCAAAGTGGTTGTAATGTTAGCAACAGAGCTAGGCTAATGAGCTAATGAGTTTGCTAACTGACCATTAGCTCTATTTTCCCTCTTTCCCATTACCCTTTAACCTTTAATAGTGCTCCTGCTGTCGAGGAGATAGTTGGTGATCCATGGTACCAAGTAAGCTAATTGCTAACATACTAGCCTGTTACACATCACTAGCACACCAACATACCTTGAGTACCTGGTCGTCATGGCTGGTGTGTTGCTGGTCATCTTGAAAAAGAAAACATACAGTTAGGAAGATGTTGATGAAGCTTCTCAGTCATCCGGGTCATAGTAATTCAAAGTGCTTCAGTTTCTTGAGGAAGTTTCACCTCTCATCCAAGATGCTTCTTCACTATTACTAACTGGAGTGGAGTTGGCAGTCCTTCAACTATGTGTGGGAGTGTCCTTACATAGTGTGGGAGTGTCCTTACAGAGGCGTTAAGGCCACTTGTGGGTCGTTGATCAAACTGGTCGTCATGTGGGTTTCTAAGTCTAGGTGAGCCCAGGTGTGAATGGTTATTGATGGCACAACACAGGAGGGCCAACAGATCCTCAGGTCAAGACTCAGCTGTCAACTTACATCTGAAGGAGACAAATCATCCTGTGAAGACAACAATGTGATAATGTTGCCCAGAGAAGATGGTTTGAAAGCGGAGTAAAGAATCAATATATCAAACTGTCACAACCGTCTTTAGGGAGGAAGTGGACTAAGATCACTGATCACCACCTGCAATGTTGCACTGAGTTCTCTCCTCAGACAGCTTAACAACATTCACACCTGGACTCACCTGGACTTAGCAACCCACATGAAGGCAGGTTGGACAAATGATCTACAAGTGGCTCTAACAACTTTGAAACTCAGACCTCACATGTGTCCTTGACAACCCTGTAAGGACACTTACATACACTGTAAGGACACTTACATACCCTGTAAGGACACTCTCACACTCAGTAAGGACACTCCCACACCCGTTAAGGACACTCCCACACCCTTTAAGGACACTCTATACTCTGTAAGGACACTCCCACACACAGTATAAAAACCTGCAGCTCCTCCAGTTAGAAGTGAAGAAGCCTCTTGAATGTGAGGAGAAACTTCTTCAAGAAACAGAAACTAGTCCAGTCCTACGATACAGCACCTAGATTCATTCAGTTAGCAAGTCGGTTATTTTGGTTCAAAGAGTGTCGTGTCTGTACAGATGTTTGTTCTTTTTAAAAAAAAAAAAAAAAAAAGGCAAAGACATCTTTATTTGACAGTGGATGGTCAGGA
>NC_051048.1:340000-345000 GCF_904848185.1 Acanthopagrus latus | reverse complement strand
TTATTCTCTGTGGTGAAGTTTCACCTTTACTCTTCATACGGGACCACTCCTTCCTCTCCACCCTGAAACACACACACACACACACACACACACACACACACACACACACACACACACACACACACACACACGTCAGCAGTGTATTCATGAGGACCCTGCAGCAGTACTTCAGTATCTGAGAGTTCTGTGGACCTGTGTTTGGACGGGACGTATCCCAGCTCCTCCAGCTCCCCCTGCTGGTTCACTCGTCTGGCCTGCCACCACTCGTCGTCGGCGCTGTCCATCACATGAAGAACCTCCCCGAAGTTAAAGTCCAGAGCCTGAGACAGGACGCCGCAGTCCCACTGCTTATCGTAGTCGAACAAGGCCCTGAACACAGCCACAGTCATAACATCAGATTACTACAGTCGTCTTTACAGGTGCCTCAGGTGAGCCACCTGCCCAGGTGAGTCGCCTGCCCAGATGAGCCACCTGCCCAGGTGAGCCACCTGCCCAGGTGAGCCGTCTGCCCAGGTGAGCCGTCTGTCCAGGTGAGCCGTCTGCCCAGGTGAGCTGCCAGCCCAGGTGAGCTGCCAGCCCAGGTGAGCTGCCTGCTCAGGTGAGCCGTCTGCCCAGGTGAGCTGCCTGCCCAGGTGAGCTACCTGCCCAGGTGAGCCGCCTGCCCAGGTGCATCAGTGACACAGTTACCTGACGTAGAAGCTGCGGTTGGCTCTCAGACTTCCAGACGAGCTGTTCATCATCTGCTCCCTCAGGTCGTGGATCTTTGCTTCAAAGCGGCTGTACTCTGCACACACACACACACACACACACACACACACACACACACACACACACACACACATTATTTACTGCAGGTGTGAAGGTGAAACAGGTGCTGAATGTTAGCTTCATATTAGCTTCTCATTAGCAGATACACTATATTACCAAAAGTATTCGCTCACCCATTCAAATGATCAGAATCAGGTGTTCTAATCACTTGGCCTGGCCCCAGGTGTATAAATTCAAGCACTCAGGCATGCAGACTGTGAAACAAGACATTTGTGAAAGAATGGGCCGCTCTCAGGAGCTCAGTGAATTCCAGCGTGGAACTGTCATAGGATGCCACTTGTGCAACAAATCCAGTCGTGAAATTTCCTCGCTCCTAAATATTCCACAGTCAACTGTCAGCTCTATTATAACAAAATGGAAGCGTTTGGGAACAACAGCAACTCAGCCACGAAGTGGTAGGCCACGTAAAGTGACGGAGAGGGGTCAGCGGATGCTGAAGCGCATAGTGCAAAGAGGTCGCCGACTTTCTGCACAGTCAATTGCTAGAGAGCTACAAACTTCATGTGACCTTCAGATTAGCCCAAGTACAGTACGCAGAGAGCTTCATGGAATGGGTTTCCATGGCCGAGCAGCTGCAGCCAAGCCACACATCACCAAGTGCAATGCAAGGCGTCGGATGCAATGGTGTAAAGCACGCCGTCACTGGCCTCTAGAGCAGTGGAGACGCGTTCTCTGGAGTGATGAATCACGCTTTTCCATCTGGCAATCTGATGGACGAGTCTGGGTTTGGAGGTTGCCAGGAGAACGGTACATTTCAGATTGCATTGTGCCAACTGTGAAATTTGGTGGAGGAGGAATTATGGTATGGGGTTGTTTTTCAGGAGCTGGGCTTGGCCCCTTAGTTCCAGTGAAAGGAACATTGAATGCTTCAGGATACCAAAACATTTTGGACAATTCCATGCTCCCAACCTTGTGGGAACAGTTTGGAGCGGGCCCCTTCCTCTTCCAACATGACTGTGCACCAGTGCACAAAGCAAGGTCCATAAAGACGTGGATGACAGAGTCTGGTGTGGATGAACTTGACTGGCCTGCACAGAGTCCTGACCTGAACCCGATAGAACACCTTTGGGATGAATTAGAGCGGAGACTGAGAGCCAGGCCTTCTCGACCAACATCAGTGTGTGACCTCACCAATGCGCTTTTGGAAGAATGGTCAAAAATTCCTATAAACACTCTCCTCAACCTTGTGGACAGTCTTCCCAGAAGAGTTGAAGCTGTAATAGCTGCAAAAGGTGGACCGACATCATATTGAATTCTATGAGTTAGGAATGGGATGGCACTTCAGTTCATAGAATGAGTAAAGGCAGGTGAGCGAATACTTTTGGTAATATAGTGTATGTTTGACCTCTGAAGTCACTCAAATCATATTTTTGCACTGAACCTCGAGCAGTCACTTTACTTTGATGAGTACAATTCATGGTTTTACCTTCTTTAAAGTGTGTTTGAGTGTGTGTGTGTGTGTGTGCGCTCACCTTCAGGTCTGTACTGAGCTACTATGGTAACAGTCTGTCCAGCGTTCTTCAGAGCGGCTGCTGCCTGTTCATGTGTGGCATACCTGAGATCCACACCGTTTACCTGCACACACACACACACACACACACACACACACACACCAGAGCAGACATCAGAGGACAGTTTACAGTATTTTGGATTAAAGAGGTGAGTCACAGTGAGGTCGCGTCTCCTGCAGGATGTTCAGGAAGATTAAGGATCAATAAGTAACTCTCACTTCAACCTGTCAGCTCGTGGATGATGACTGATTCCTGAACTGAACCTCCACAGGCCCACAGAGATGTTACAACATGCAGGAACAGCTCATATTCATGGGTTTGGGTGCTCCTTGTAATATTGGTTGTTCACTTCTTCTGGTCTCTGTACTCACACTGAGGATCTGGTCTCTGTACTCACACTGAGGATCTGGTCTCTGTACTCACTGAGGATCTGGTCTCTGTACTCACACTGAGGATCTGGTCTCTGTACTCACACTGAGGATCTGGTCTCTGTACTCACACTGAGGATCTGGTCTCTGTACTCACACTGAGGATCTGGTCTCCCTTGCGGAGCTCTCCGCTCAGGTCTGCTGGTCCTCCTGCGAGGATGAAGGAGATGAAGATTCCTTCTCCGTCTTCTCCGCCCACGATGTTGAAGCCCAGACCGGTGGAGCCGCGCTGCACGCAGACCCTGCGAGGCTCCCGGGAATAATCGTCCTCTCCCATCATGCCGCGGGGGATAGGTGAGTATCGTCGTGGTGACGGAGGAGGGAGGGCTTGTGGGTAATCACACATGTAGTCAGGCTCCATATAGGCTGAGGAGACATGAGGAAACACCGTCAGCCCTGACAGCGTCCTACATGTTGGACTCAGAGACTCTCGTCAGACCCTGTTCACACCTGGTCTCACAGTCCAAATGAACAAGAAGGTCCAAATAATGCAGAATGAGTCAGAGACAGAGTTTCACAGAGTTTATAAAGTGTCTCCAACTCAACAACTCACTAAACTGACACATTTGTTAAGGGAGTCTGGGGACTTTCTCCACCGGGACAAAGAAGTCGCCTATATTGTTCCTGTTTAGTGTCTTTGTAACATGTGACATGTTTAGATCAATAACATGTTTCTTCTTTCATAAATGGAGTGTAAATGGTGAAATCAGTGTAAACAGTGTGTTCAAACAGCTGATCAGTGTTGGCAGGTAAGACTTTAGCACTTTAGACACAGAAGCAGACAGGCTGGTACAGACATGCTGCCACAAACTGACACTTTTTACAAGGAGACAAACAACTTCAGCTGAAACATTTAATGCTGAATTTACAACAAGGACACAATGAGTCAGAAACTGTCAGAGACACAGTTTCACTATGTTATAAAGTTTGTTTTAACTCAACAACTCTTAAAATCACCACATTTGTAAATGGAGTCTGGTGATGTTGTGTTACTGGTTCAGTGGTTGGATCAGCTGAACAGAAACTAAAGCTTTGTCTGACTCTGTCAGGTCCAGGTGGTTCCAGGTGTCAGAGACAGGAAGTGTGTGCTCACAGGTGTACGTACAGCTGGTCAGGTCGGGGGGGCTGTATCGATCAGCAGGGTGGATGTACTGCGAGGCGGGTGTGGCCACCTTCAGGTAGACCACCTCCCCTGTGTTCTTCAGGGCCGCCACAGCGTCTTCATGCAGGACGTCCTCCAGGGACACGTGGTTCACCTGCGGGGGTGGAAGGTCAGAGGTCAGGTGAGTCTGAACAAGGTGTGTGATTGGAACATGTCACTGTGCGTACGGACGGGTTCTGCTTACAGCCAGGATCTTGTCCCCAATCTGTAGCCGTCCGTCTCGGTGCGCCGCACCGCCCTCGATGATCTTGGTGACGTAGATGCTGTTGTCTCCAGGAACGTGTTGGTTCCCCACACCTCCGGCTATACTGAAGCCCAGACCTGGACCGGACCGGACCATGACAGAACCGGTCAGTTCAAACATGTTATCAGTCAGTCATTCTGTTGTGTGAAAGAGAACCTCTCTGATGGGTTCTTTCAGAAGAGATCTTCTGGTTCTTTAAATAATTATTGAGGAACCTTTAAACCAGAGTTCTTTATTAAGGTTTAAAACACTGAACAGCCTTTGTAACAGGGTTCTGGTTAGTTTAAGAAGGTTCTTTTAATGTGTTACAAATGTTAAAATAAATGTTTTATTTAGGATTCTTCAAGCATCACAGAGGTTGTACAGTCTGTAGTATCAGTAGATCCTTTCTACAAGGTTCTATAAGTGTGGAACAAAGGTTCTGCAGCATGTTGGACCCTGGGGAACCTTTCTAACAAGGCTCTTCAATGCAGTAGTTTGTTGGATGTGTTCTGTCAGGCAACAGAAGTTCTCAGACTGTAAAGTCAGTACAGAACTGTTCTTACTAGATCATTGAAGCCACTAGGCTCTGGAGCGTGATTGATTATTGGAGGAACCTCTTAACAATATACAGTTCAGGTTCTGATTGGTTCTTCTAGAAACCGTAAACATTCTGCGGAGCGTCCAGTCAGTACAGAACGTTGTTCCTCTGCATCACAGACTGTAAAGGAAGAGGTTCTATGTTCTACCTTTAGGTCCTTTCATCAGTTTGATTTGTGTGACACGTTCAGTCGGTGGGCGTCGCCGCAGGACGTACAGCCTGACGACAGGCCCCGCCTCCTTCAGCG